>NC_133310.1:17952776-18015797 GCF_012295235.1 Primulina huaijiensis | reverse complement strand
ATAATTCTTCAATATTAACCAATTGGCATGATCGATTAGGACATCCTGGTTCAACAATGATGCGAAGAATTATAGAAAATACACATGGTCATCCATTGAAAGACCAGAAGATCTTTCAGAATAATAAGTTTCAATGTAAAGCATGTTCTCTTGGAAAACTTATTATAAGACCATCACCAGCCAAAATCCAAACTGAATCACCAATGTTTCTTGAACGTATTCAGGGTGATATTTGTGGACCAATCCATCCACCATGTGGACCATTCAGATACTTTATGGTATTGATTGATGCCTCCAGCAGATGGTCACATGTATGTTTATTGTCAACTCGAAATGTTGCATTTGCAAGATTACTTGCTCAAATAATAAAATTGAGGAATCAATTTCCCGATTATACAATCAAGAAAATTAGACTTGATAATGCTGGTGAATTTACTTCCCAGACTTTCAATGATTATTGTATGTCTATGGGAATCATTGTTGAGCATCCTGTTGCTCATGTACATACTCAAAATGGATTGGCTGAATCATTGATTAAACGTCTGCAAATGATTGCTAGACCAATGATTATGAAAACAAAGCTCCCTATTTCTATATGGGGACATGCAATTTTACATGCTGCTTCATTAATTCGCATCAGACCAAGTGCATATCATAAATACTCCCCATTGCAGCTTGCATTTGGTAAAGAACCAGACATTTCTCATCTGAGAATTTTTGGATGTATGGTGTATGTGCCTATTGCACCACCTCAACGAAAGAAAATGGGACCTCAAAGAAAGATTGGAATTTATATTGGTTATGATAGTCCATCGATCATTCGATATCTTGAACCACAGACAGGCGACGTGTTCACAGCACGTTTTGCTGATTGTCATTTTAATGAGGAAATCTTCCCAATGTTAGGGGGAGAACAGAAACATACCGAAAAAGAAATTACATGGTATGTATCATCATTGTTACATCTGGATCCAAGAACAAAACAATGTGAAAAAGATGTACAGCAAATTGTGCACTTGCAAAGAATAGCAAATCAAATACCAGATGCATTTGCAGACACAAAAGGGGTAACTAAATCATATATACATGCTGCAAATGCCCCTGCTCGAATTGAAATTCCGAAGAAACAAATTGAAGATAGTCATGATGTCATTAAACGCCTGAAGCGTGGAAGGCCAGTTGGTTCCAAGGATAAAAATCCTCGAAAAAGAAAATTCATAGAGAAACACAATGATCACAAAATAGAGAATGATGTTCCTGAAGAAACACATAATGATCACAAAATAGAGAATGATGTTCCTGAAGAAACACATGATGATGAAAATGTTTTGTCAGAACCACAAACTGACGAGAATCATGAAATCTCTATCAATTATATTAATACTGGAAAAATATGGAACCGAAAAGATATAGAAGAAATTGATGATATATTTTCTTATAATGTGGCAATCGACATCATAAATGATAATGAAGATCATGAACCAAAATCTTTTGGTGAATGTAAAAATCGGCAGGATTGGATAAAATGGAAAGATGCCATCCAGGTTGAATTGGATTCGCTAAATAAACGTAATGTTTTTGGACCTATAGTCCTTACACCTGAAGGTGTAAAACCTGTTGGATACAAATGGGTTTTTATTCGAAAGCGAAATGAGAAAAATGAAATAGTAAGATATAAAGCTCGACTTGTTGCACAAGGTTTTTCTCAAAGGCCTGGAATTGATTATGAAGAAACGTATTCTCCTGTGATGGATGCAATTACGTTTCGGTATTTGATTAGCTTGGCAGTATCTGAAAATTTAGAAATGCGTCTTATGGATGTTGTTACAGCCTACTTATATGGATCACTTGATAGTAATATATATATGAAAATCCCTGAAGGATTTAAGATGCCTGAAGCACAAAGTTCAAAACCCAGAGAATGTTATTCTGTGAAATTACTAAGATCATTATATGGGTTGAAGCAATCCGGCAGAATGTGGTATAATAGGCTAAGTGATCACTTGATGAAAAAGGGATATGTAAATAATTCAATATGCCCTTGTGTTTTCATTAAGAAAACAACATCCGGATGCGTAATTATTGCTGTATATGTTGATGATTTAAACATCATTGGAACAAATAAGGAAATTCAAGAAGTTGTGTCATACTTGAAAGAAGAATTTGAAATGAAGGATCTTGGAAAAACCAAGTATTGTCTGGGTTTACAAATTGAACAAAAAGAATGTGGAATATTTGTTCACCAGACAAATTATACAGAAAAGATCCTTAAACGTTTTAATATGGACAAATCAAATCCTTTAAGTACTCCAATGGTTGTTAGATCATTAAACATAGAAAAGGATCCATTCCGTCCATGTGAAGATGATGAAGATATTCTTGGTCCAGAAGTACCATATCTAAGTGCTATCGGTGCCCTTATGTATCTTACAAATTGTACAAGGCCTGATATATCTTTTGCCGTAAATTTATTGGCAAGATTTAGCACATATCCAACAAAGAGACATTGGAACGGAATTAAACATATATTCCGTTATCTACGAGGAACGACAGACTTGGGACTTTTGTATTCAAAAGATGCTAATCCAAGTATAATTGGTTATGCCGATGCTGGATACTTATCTGATCCACACAAAGCACGTTCTCAAACTGGATATGTATTTACTCGTGGAGGCACTGCAATTTCTTGGCGTTCACAGAAACAAACACTTGTAACAACTTCATCAAATCATGCCGAGATTATTGCACTACATGAAGCAAGCCGTGAATGTGTGTGGTTAAAATCAATGACTCAACATATCCAAATCTCATGCGGATTATCATTCGACGAGAAGCCTGTGATACTATATGAAGATAATGCTGCATGTGTTGCTCAAATGAAAGAAGGATACATAAAAAGCGACAGAACTAAACATATTCCTCCTAAGTTCTTCGCATTCACCAAGGAGCTTGAGAAGAATAAATGTATTGATGTTCGTCACATTCAATCAAGTGAAAACTCATCAGATCTCTTCACAAAGGCACTTCCTACGACAATATTCAGAAAGCACATATATAATATTGGGATGCGCAATCTACGAAATTTGTGAAGAATTGTTCGTGTCAACATGAGGGGGAGTTTACGTGACTGCACTCTTTTTCCCTTACTATGGTTTTTATCCCAATGGGTTTTTCCTAGTAAGGTTTTTAACGAGGCAGTATAAAAACACGTAATGTATACAATCATTATGATCATCATCACAAGGGGGAGTGTTGAAAAATTATTTAAAAATGTGTTAAATATTTGTGTTGAAAATGTGAATGTTGAATGTTGAAAATTAGGTAAAATTAGGTGTTGAATATTGAAAATTAGTGTGTGATGATGTAGGTAATGATGTATTTTATTTTTGGATTATTTGTAAAAATTTTCTATAAATAGATCTCTCATTTGTGAAGAAAAACACAATTGAGTTGAGAGAAAAATATTATAAAGTGTGTAGTGTGATAATTTTGAGAGTTTGAGATTTTTACTTTTTTACCGTAAATTTTTACTTTTTCACAACAGTTAGAAAAGTTTTTTCAAAATAAAATAATGTGAAAACCATCCCATTTTGCAAATTATGACAAATGGATAAGGCAAAATTTATGTGAGACGGTCTCACGGATCGTATTTTGTGAGACGGATCTCTTATTTGGGTCATTCATGAAAAAATATTATTTTTTATACTAAGAATATTACTTTTTATTGTGAATATCGTTAGGGTTCACACATCTCACAGATAAAGATTCGTGAGACCCTTTCACAAGAAACGTACTCAATAGATAAATGATAGATTGATATCCTACTATTGGATATTACCATAACGGCATTCACACATTCAATGGTCATCACTGTATCAAATATGTGATATTCATGTCCGATTCTACGTATTTTTTTAAATCAGTTATTCTGATAATAGATTGATCTAAACATACGATTTCCGTCGTACTATTTCAAGTAGCTCATGTCCTCGGACACTCCTAGAGTTTAGTGACTTTTGTCCATTGTCTTTGAATCTCTTTATGATCCAAATTCATCAAAAAAATGAAAAACTAATTATTGAATAATTATAGAAACATTGAAAATTAGAAGACAAATAAAAAAGAAGATACTATTTGTTTAATATAAATTGAGTCTATATTATTTGTTCAATTATTCACATGTTATTTGTGAACTTTAATATTTTATAAATATCAATTTATGGATGTACTAAAAATTATAGAAACTGAAAAATCCAGATAGGAACTCCATTTGATAAAACTCGATAATTCAGTTTGAAGCAAATAAATCGAACTCGAATTTTAAATCGAACAAACTTAAATCTATTTTTTTTTTTTGAGTTTCGAGCTAAATGAATTTTTCGTTGAAGTCCAACTCAAAAAATATATCAAACTTTAATCATATTATTATTATTTAGGCCGATTTAATTTGTCGTAAAACCTAATTTTAATGTGACAAGATATAGCCACAAACTTTTTGTCAATGCCTACTTACATTACATTATCTAAATGCAATTTTGAGCTAGGTTTTATCTAAAAAATTTAACGAACGATCGGCTTTTTATTGAGTAGAGCTCGAGTTTGAGTCAAACGCGAAATATTCGTAAGTTATATTATTTAAAAATAAATATTTAAAAGCATAATATATAAAAATTATATACTAATAGTAATAATAAATAAAATATTATTAAAGTCACGAAGAACCGTAGAAGTTAGAACATTTTCAAACATATTAGAATTTGGCTTGATTATTTGGAATATAAATTAAATATTTTTCCAAGGACTTTGTTTTACATGCCTTGAAACCCTGCGCGCGCGGGACAATAATCTCTTCAACTTCGTTCTTCTAAAATTTTGAAAGAAATGAACATCGCGGTCACGTCAACTACGGTCAAATCCGTTTTCCGATCACCAACCACCCGTAACGCCGCCACCAGGCTCGCCTTCCAGAAGTCCGCTCGCACACCGCGTCTTTCGGTACTTCCATTTTTCTGTAAATGCAAATTACGAACTGAGTCAAATTCAAATTCCAACTTATACTGATAAGACGATAGTTAATTTATGTATTCCTTTAATAACTTGTTTGTTCTCGTTTGCTTTGGACAAATTGGAATAAGGTGTACTGCTGAAATGAGTGTATGCTTGGAGTCGATGCAACCGTAACATACAGCCACTGCGTCGGCATTGATGACGTCTATGCTCACAGTTTCTCGCTGTGGTTCTGATTGGCTTTTTGAAGGTACTATCTAATAGGTTTAATAATTATTTTTTGGAAAATTACATTGAATATTTATGAATCATTGGCTTATTGTTATGTCATTCTCCGTGTGTATGACTTATCAATTGATGCATATGATACGAAGCGTTATCATGTATGTTCGTGTATTACGGGAACAAGTTATTTTCTAGTTTGGCAGTGCGGAGAAGGGTTAGGAAATTTTTAGGAGTTTCATCCCTTCCTATCTTGAAGGAGTTAGACAAATAGATTTTACTTCAAGTATCTCAATTCTTATAGAATACTTTATAGTTGGTAAGATGCCAGAAATACCATGGAGTTAACATATGTATCCAATAGTTGAATATATTTTCCTTGTACTCTATTTCGTGACTGTCTTTACGCTTGTAGCCTTGTGCATTTTATTTTCTTCACCTTTCTTTACGAACCGCTGTTTTGTGAAATTTATTTTCATTGTACTGCATGTCTTCCTGAATTTAGTTGATAATGAAGGGCTACCTTACAATTGCCTTTTGATTCTTGATTTAGGTTTTCAGAGACATCTAGAAGACCCTCCTTTGCTGCCTTTGTCACTTTTCACGTCTTTGATAAGTTAGTATATCTGGTCTCCTTGTGAGTTGTGCCATCTGAAGTCATTACAAAACCATTATAAAATGTTAGGATCCAAGCCAATTTATTAGCTCGCAACATTTCCTTTTTATCCTCCTTGTACTTCCCTTTTGCTTTGGTCCTTTATTTTTATGGACGATGAGATTGAATTCCGTCAAGTGTTCACAGTGTATATGCCGTACACCTTCTTTGTTTTATTATTACTTGCTTTTTTTTCCAAGCGACTGCTACTTCCAATGCCTATCCTCATTTCGATAAAGAAGTGCTCCCGCTCCCTTCATTTCTCTTTGTTGACCTTGACTATGTTAGGACCAATGGAATCCAGATATCTGCACACTGGTATGATATTGTCCACTTTGGATTTTAATCATCATGGTTTTGTTTTTAGAACCACCCAAAAGGCCTCATACCAATGGAGATATCATTCCATCTTTATTAACTCATGATCTTTCTCTAGATCTTCCAATGTGGGACTTTGGTTGCATCCCAACAATCCTCCCCTCAAACGAAGTTCCACTATTATTTTCATGGTCCGAGCCTCCCTTCAAGCCTTATTCGTCCTCCAATCGAGGTTACTCCACTTCACTGCGTTGGAGCGCACGCCTTACATGAATACTGGGAGCATAAACCACCTCGATAGTTTAATCAAGGATTTTTACAAGGAGCCCTCACCTCCGTTTAGGTATCGAGAATTCTACCCACACGGCTCGATCTAGACCGTGGCTCTGATACCACTTGTTAGGACCAATGGAATCCAGATATCTCCACACTGGTATGATATTGTCCACTTTGGGTTTTAACCATCATGGTTTTGCTTTTGTAACCACCCAAAAGGCCTCATATCAATGGAGATATCATTCCATCTTTATTAACCCATGATTTTTCTCTAGATCTTCTAATGTGGGACTTTGGTTGCATCCCAACAGACTAGAGTACATGAAGATACAAAAGCGAAGATGAATTAATTTATTCTCTTTCATAGTTTCGTTACTGAACATTATCTTAAATGGAATATGTTGTTTTTGCTTTTTATACATGGATTAAAGAGTTTTATTTCCCCGTGAACTTTTTTGCATTGATATTGTACTTGCTTGCTAGTTTGTATATTAACTATATTTATATATAAATTGTTGTATATAATATAGTGAGATTCAGTTACCATAATACACGTGTATATAAGCTACTAACAGGAGTAAACTCATCATTCAATGGAAGTTATCTTTTCAATCCACATTCATTCTCTTTTTGTAATATGGTATCAATAGTATATTTATGCAACCGCCGCCCACTCGCTTGACAATTCCGGCGAAAGTAATCTCGGTCTCCGCGTTTGCGATCTATGCTGGATTTCTCATTTCTGCTTCCTGTATTTCTCTTCTCATTCATGGCGTCGTTCATTTCAGGA
The DNA here is from genome assembly GCF_012295235.1 of Primulina huaijiensis. NCBI lineage: Eukaryota > Viridiplantae > Streptophyta > Magnoliopsida > Lamiales > Gesneriaceae > Primulina > Primulina huaijiensis. The sequence goes on along the minus strand of NC_133310.1, from coordinate 18,008,529 downwards.
ACTGCTAATCCGTCTAAAGGCCGTTCCGTCGCTGATTATCCATTGAGTCCTTATTTTCTACATCATAGTGATGGACCGGGCCTCTCGCTGATGTCTCAGCCTCTCACTGGCGTCAATTACGCGTCAGTCAAGAACAAACTGGGGTTCATCGATGGATCTATCTCGAAACCTTATGGTACATCTCACAACCTCCTCATTTCCTGGACGCGCAACAATAATATTGTGATTTCATGGCTACTCAATTCTGTCACTAAGGAGATCTCTACGAGCATCATGTTTTCTGATTTTGCTTCTGACATTTGAAACGATCTTCGCGTCCGCTTCCAACAAAGCAATGGTCCTTGAATTTTTGAGCTTCGACGCGAGTTGCTTACTCTCTCACAAAATCAGACTTAGATTGCTGCTTATTTCATGAAATTGAAGTCTCAATGGGATGAGTTGAAAAATTTCCGTCCTTGTTCATGTGGTTAGTGTACATGCGGAAGTGTGAGAGATCTAGCCTCATTTCATAACGAGTTGGCTAGTTATTTTCTCGCATTTCGGGCCAATGTTTTGCCCCTCTATTTCATGATACTATAGAACCAGGTTTGTGAAAGAGTCGAGCTTGGGTCATACTTCTATTATTTTGCAGGTTATGTCTGGTCTTTATTATTTTTATAAAATTTAGTGTAAATAATGATATTATATGATATATAGTATTATGAAGAATGGACTAAATTTTTAATGATAAGTAACCACGCTTGAACATTAATATAGTTGATTTGTAGTATTACTTAGAATATATAATCAATATATACTGTAGAGTATGTATTTGATATAGAAATAAATAACAATAGTTCGAAAAAATTTGCAAATCGAAAGAGTAAGCTTCTCAGTTTTGCTGAGGACGATATACTGACCATTTTGTCCAAAGAATGAGTGAGCTTCTCAGTTTGTTTCTGGTACATCTTGTATTGTATCATTTGCAGTTTGTTTCATTCGTAGACGTTGCATTTTCAAATTGAAGCAAGGCTAGAGGTTGATTCACTATTCAGCATGGTTGAGCACAGTACCGATCACCCCTCGACTGAGCCAGAATGGCTTAAGTAGCATATCAAACAACTAAATTCTTGGACCCATTCTTAAATCCGAAGAGCCACAACATAACTTGAATTTCGAGATATTTTTCTTTCACTGCGAATTTTGACATGTACCAACTGTTCTTTAAAATTCAAACATGAATCCAGGTCAGCTGATTACAATGACAAAAACAAATATTGCAGTTGCCACATGGGATTTTCACTTCTTACAGCTTGAATTTAGAACAGAAGTTTCTTTCTCTATGTAAAACTATTCTCCAAAACAGATGGATTTCGGAACTGCATCAAGCCAATCCAACGAGTTTTTCGCTGATTTCCCACAGTTTACTTGCTTTCTCAGCATCACTGGCTTCTTTCGAGAGGGTATTCTCAAAAGACGACGAGTTGTTATTCCAGCTCCAGTATACACCCGACTTTGAGAGGCTTGGATCACTAACAACCTGAATTTGACGATAATATTTAAGTATTTATATTAGTTGGTTTTGGGGGACTTTGGATGGAGAATGAAAATCAGCTTCTTGGGCTTCGTGTTTTGACTAACCTGTGCAAGTCTTTGTCCAGCTTCTGCTTCAGAGACATAACCTTTGGTGATATACTTCTGGAAAGGTGGGAAGAGAATCCTGAAAAGTGAAATGTGTTCTCTGAATAGTGCCGTTTCAGCGATGCATCCAGGGTAGAGCGATGCGAAGGTAATGCCAGTTTCCTCGTGAAAACGCCTGTGAAACTCTTGCATAGTCAGCATGTTGCAGACTTTGCTGTCTTTGTAGGCTTTGGCACCATCAAATTCGCCACCGTCTATCATGGATGAGCTGCCTACTCCATTCAAACCTCCTCTAAGTCCCCTTAAATCCCCTAAGTTGGCCTTTGGTGGCACGTTTCCAGCCAAGGTGTTCGTGTTACCTATCAAGAGCAAAAAGAAAAATCACTTAAGTGTTTCACATTACAAATGGATGAAACTCATTACCAGTGAAGCAATATCATTCTTAAGAACTACAAAAATCCTTTGCATCTTGCCAAACGGTCAATGCGGAATGTAACACAGTTATGATGATGATTCACATATTGAGACAAGACACCTTCGGTCTTGATTTCAACCAAGGAAAAAACAGAAAGACTATGAAATGAACTCAGAGCAGTACCTGTAATGGAACCAACAATAATGAGGCGCTTCTGTGGATAATCTGATTTTTTCAGATCTTCCAATAGCAACCTACAAAGAAGGAAATGACCAAGATGATTTGTGCCAACACTGAGCTCGAACCCCTCAGCAGTACATGTCGGCTCTTTAGCAGTTGGGAAGTAAACGGCGGCATTGCAAACCAGCACGTCAAGCGGCCTCCCCGAAAGTCGAAAAGCATCAACAAACTGCCGGACACTTTCAAGAGAGGCAAGGTCAAGATGCATGACTGTGTAGTTTTCTTTAGCAATGCCAACTGATTTCGCAGCTCTTTCGGCCTTAAGAAAATTCCTGCAGGCCATGATAACATGCCATTTTCCTGTTTCGGTAAGAGCCTTTGCAGCCGCAAGGCCTAATCCTGAGGAGGCTCCGGTGACTACGACGGTGCCTTTGGTTCGAGTTTTCTTCTCTTCTGTTGAAGCCTGATTGATGGATGGAGCTGTAGCTATCGTTTGTGCTTTAATTGGTCCATTTGCCAGCTTCTTTCTTAATTCCTGCATTCTTAACTTCATCATTACGAGTAAAACCACAAAGATTCAAAATGTTTCCACAAAAGAATCCAACTTTCGGATAGCATCAATTCGTAACCACCGTTTCCATAGGATATTGTTGAGTCTGTGTAAGCTACAATTACATTTGTCCAACGTAGCCATCCAGGTAGTAAAACAAATGAAATGACTGTTTCAGTGTTCAAAATGTTTGAGCTGTAGGATCATTAGAGATATAGATTTTTATCTAATTAAGCGTATACTTGGATCACTCTGGATAATAGAGATGATTTTCGATAAAGGGTTGGTGTAATTTGAAAAAATCTCAAGGTATATAAATTATGAAATTCCATACCCACAAAATCACCCTACTTTCTAGGATACCCTTCCATGCCAAGAATCAATCTTTTCAATAGCACCCTCCAACTACCAAAATGAAGTGCAATCTACCAAATCAAAGTATTCCAAGAATCATCCTTTCAACAAGATTTGATGTAATTTTATTGTTCCAAAACTGCAATGAAAAGACATAATGAATCACCCATTTTCAAAAATAAATATATAATATATTTACCTTGTTCAAAGATGAGTTGCATTCAGCTTTAAGAGAGAGTGGCAATGAAGCTCCAAAAAGGGACGTCTCTTTTAAACCACTTGCCTTGTTCTACCAAAATTCATTCAACAACACAACAAAAAATTCAATAATTTATAATTTCAACCCATAAACTTCTGCAGGTATAAACTGTATAATTATTACAAGAAAAGCAATATGTCTTTCATCCCCATTTGAGTGAATCTTGTGTACCTCTTTCGGAATGGAAAGTGTCGATGAAACCAAGGAAGCTGCTTGGAGAGACATAGTTGCATTAAGTGAAGGATTAGTGAGTGTGTGTTTTGGAGTGGGTTTAGTGTGTGTGTTACCGGGGGAGTTATAAGAACACCGTCTTAGGATGTTGGGAGAAGGGATAAGTGTGGATTCTCATTTAAGACTATGGCCCACTTTACCTTATTTTGTCCAATCAGCGCTTCAAGCTGGATTCTCACTCATTGATATTTTTTAAAAAATAGCTCAGTGATATTTTTATTTTAAAAACATAGTTGGGTTATAGTTGTAAATAAATCGATTACTTTCACGAGTTTTTCGAACTGATTGGATAAATATTTTTTTTATATTTGAACTTATCGAATTCGAGTTGAACTCGAACGTGTTTGAACTTTTTTTAACCGAACTCGAGCTAAAATTACTTTGTTCGATAGTTTATAAACAGCTCACAAACCTTAATATTTTATTAATATAATATCATATGATTATATATTAAATATATATATTTCGAATTTTTCGGGCTTTTCAAGCTTTCAAACCTTTCATTCTCTAAATTTAATGTCTGAAAAATAATTTGAATAACTTGCGAATATATTCAAACATTTCGAACCGAACTCGAGCTTGACTATCATTTATGAATTAGATTATATTTGAAATCCATTATATCATGTCATGTCAAATGAAGTTAATTATTTAAGTAATGTATACAATACAATGTGACAAAGACGTCACTGCATCAAACATCTACAAACTTTCATGAATTCCCCTTGAAATTATCCCTACTCTTTCAAAACACTGAAAAACAAAAGAGCCTGAACAGGGGCGTAAATCTCTTTCTCAGGAAATAAATAAGTTCGATCCCTCGACTAAATTCTTGAATCTATTGCTGCGGTTGTAAAGACTACACAATATTTTTCTGAATACGAAGAAAAATATATCTTATAGGGCACCTTTGCGAATATATCTCATGGAGGACTCGAGAGTTTTATTGTGACATTTTCATGCATGTCGCAAGCCCATGAAGTAGTCAAAGTCATGATGTTGGACGCCGAGTTGCTTTAGCCACGAGTCTGCCGCGCTCAAAAGTAATCCCAACTTTTCTTTGTCCTGAGCATTTTTCTCCGAGAGCCACACATCGCCTTGCATCTTGTAAGTAGCCAAACCAAACGGAGGGAGGGAGATGACAGCCCCTACATCAGTTTCTTTATCAACAGTTTCAACCTCGTCTTCAAAATCCATATCTATCCATCATAATTCGGAATGATTTTATAAGTTTCATACAATAGTGAGACGACCAGCGTCATGGACAACTATCATGAATGTATTCATCAATAATTTTGTACCTTGAAAGGAGGAAGAAAGTGTGTGATATGTGAGAAAGCAAGCTTGCAAGTCTTTAAAAGTTCTTCCGGTGGTAGGGATGTGATAAATTGGGTACCTGGATTATCACTTGGATAAGGTCGTTTTCCAGAGAAGAAAAAAGTATCTATTAAAGGGTTGAAAATAGAGGAAAGGATGTGGGAGAGGCTAACCAAGCTACTGCCATCCAACTAGCTGGTGACAGATCTACATTTCTCAACGACATTAATCCAGGATAACGTTGAGCTAAGACGCTTACCTGTTTAAAAATCAAACTTTTAAACCGCACTGATATTATATGCATAACACAAGGAATGAAACCAATCGAAAAGGACTAAATTTAATGTTGAACGAATTCAAGAATTTGTGTTAGCCACATGAGAAAAATCAGGTTGTTAATATATTCGATCGTCTTAAAAGTTGCGTATGATATTTTATTAGACGCCTACCATGAACGGATTTTTAATTCATTCCATCATTATCCATAAGAACTTGCTTCTCAAATCATTCTTAGAAGTAAACGATCACAAACAAAAGAGACATAATTTTCTCGGTACCTAAGAGTAATGGTCTTGAAAAGCACAGGTGGAGTGGGGGAAGAGATTGATTACCTTGTCCATGAGAGGAACTCTTCCATATGGGGAAGATTTCTCAAAATACTGAAAGTAAAGACTACCCAATTTTTCATTTGGACGCCAGAAGTTATCAAACTCGAATTGTCCTTCATCAGACGAGCATCCATCCCATCTCGACAACTTCTCACTCTCGCTCTCATCACTGAACGAATCATTAAAAGAATCCCTTGTCTCACTCGTCGAGTCCGTCTCTTCCCTATCCCTAAAAAGTATCATAAGCATTCATCATTCAATTTACCAACGATGGAAAACACCATGAACTCCTATATTTCCACCCTGTCGACTTAACAAAATTACTTATCAAAGAAAAGTACCCGAATAAAACAATCAAACCAGATACTAAATGAGCACGAATCACGCATTCAATTCACAAATTAAATTTCCAACAACAGAATCTGCTTACTTTAGACAGTTAATCAATGAAGAGGTGGTGAAAATTTGGATAGCAGAGAGATAAGGCACAAAATATTGGTCTAAATTCTTGGCATCGTCAGCAGTAACTGGGACTCCAGCCCCATAGGCACTCCATTCATCAAAAATATTCCAAAGATCACCCAACATAAAAGACTCAACTTTCTCCCTTTCCAAAGGATGCCATACCCTATTAAGCTTCTTCATATCACTCTGCTCAAAGACATACATTTTGTATATATAAAAACAAAAACAAAAACAAAAAAACACAAATTATGATTTAAATTAGTATAAAAAATAGGTAGGGAGAGCAGACCTTGTACAAAAAATGAGATGGGACCGTGGGTGTTGTGCTATCCAAGAAGGATCCCAGGTTTGTTTGCACTGAAGCCTTGTCGAAATCCAACATGATTTCTGTGTAAAAAGAGAGAGAATTTGGTCTAATTCTCTCCCCCAAAGTCTTTGAATACAGCAGAGGCGAGGCAGCAAAAGAGATGAAGAATTTAGAGGAAGAAAATTTATTGAGGGAAAAGGGAATGAGAGATTGACGGGATTTCTTGCTTTTTTTTTTGTTTTTTGTTTGTATGGAGGGAAGAAAACTAGCCAAAAAAGAAAAAAAAATTGTGACCAAAAAAATTTCTACCCTTCGTTTTTATGAACAAACTAGTTTCCAAAAAAAGAAATCATAGCAATTTTTTCTTTCAATATTTCTTTCTTGGAATATAGATGAAGTTAACATATATATCCAAAAAAAGACGAAGAAAATCGAATTCAAGTCTCTGTGAAACTTGGACTCGGGCAAGATTCTCTCTTCCTCGTCAAAACCCAGAATTCTTTTTAAGGAAAACCCGAAATTCATTCTTCAAAGAAACACCCTCACCCATCCATATAATCGAAATCAAAACCCAGCCCATAATCCCAAATCTACTCAAAAATTCAAGAAATTTTTTTTAAAATAAAAAAAGACTCCTTTTTTTGCCAAAAGAAATGCATGAAAATGGAGAGACGTTTGAATCACCAATTGGGACCAAAGCAAGCGTTCTGTGCGCCAAGAAACCGAAAACAAAAAGATTAATTTTTTATTTTAATTATAATTTTCTGAACAGAAAGTTATGGCTTCTGATTAAAACAAGGGATTAAGGTACAGAAATTAAGGCAATTAACTGGAAAAATAAGGTCCCAAAAGCGTGTGTGGGGAAGAATGTGAGACTCTGGAGCTTCCAAAATCCTCAACAACGTTAAAATACAAAGTGAAGAGCTCTGTTAATTTATGGGATTTTAAACATGTTTCAGAATTCGTCTTAAATTCTCCCACCGTTGAAAGATAAGCATCATTTATGTATTTCTTGCCTTAATTCTAATTAATAGACATGTTATTTATATGAGAAAATAAGACGATCTCACGAATCTTTATTTGTGAGACGGATCAACCTTATCGATATTCACAATAAAAAGTAATACTATTAGTATAAAAAATAATAATTTTTAATTGATGACCCAATTAAGAGATCCGTCTCACAAAATATGACATATGATACCGTCTCAGACAAGTTTTTTCTTATTTATATTCTTTAAAATAAAAATGAAATGGATGGGGTAGAAAAGTTTGACTTTTGATTGTATATTTTCGGTCAAATAAAGAACAAATTTTTTTGCCTAATCTAGGATCATATCATCACTTAATTATTCAAGATTACAACTATTAATAGTTAATTGATTGTGATTAATGAAGAAATCAATGGATGAGATTGTTTATTAGAAAAGCTGATATTTAGTGGGATTATAATATTTTTAAAAAAATTATGTTGACGGGATTATATGTGGAATAAACACTGATACAAGATAATATTAATAAAAAAAGTTAATAATAAATTTGACCTGATTTTTCTGATTATCGTGGGTGAATATATACCAAAAACTGTGGATTAATGAATGGTTATCTAGATTATCTTTGTTTGGTCAACAAAAATGTCAAATTTTGTGGTCAAAATCTTTAATTTCGAAAATGGTGGCTATTATGTGTTAATCTATCCACAATGTTTTGATATATACGTATCTATCACGCATATTTATATGAACATCGATGATATGACACTCACCATTAGATATAATAAAATATATCGAAATTGTACATATAATATATGACTGACATCTTGTTTGTATTTATATAAGTGTATATGATGGGTTTGTAATACACACACGTTACATACCCATCGTGTACACTTATATAAACACCGACGAGATATATGACTGGTATCTCGTCAGTGTTTATATAAGTGTACATGATGAGTATGTAACGTGTGTGTGTGTGTGTNNNTATATATATTCCCTCACAATTACCCCACTCAGACATCATTCACATCTTATATCCAATTTTGGAGTATATATATGCTCTGTACAAGAATATCTTTGGTGATTTTCTTGATACAATCTAATATTATTAAAGCTCAGTGTTTAGTTAAATTATTATCGAAAATTGGAATCCTTTTACTCCAACGTCTTTAATATTTGTTTGGGACATATGTACTATCTCTTCTATTATATGTATCTTTTATTAAATGTATCTTGTTGAATATTATTGTTCATACGATTCACGTAGTGTAGGGTTAATGAGGACTAATATTGTAACTGATTTTGCAATCTATCGAGAATGTCGTATATCCCTTTCTGTTATCAGCTTTACTGATGTTTATGTGTGTGTATATATATACAACGTCTACTATATATATCATGACGTTACGTTATAATGTACATTTCAAAACTATTGATACATTTTATGTATTTCAAAAAATATGTATGATTTTTCATATTGGATGAATGTTTCAAGCTAATACCGCTTTTGTAGTGATGTCTCTTAGGCCATCTCCAATCGAAAACTCTATTTTAAAATAATGCAATTTCTGCACCAAATACAATATTCATCTCGAACCCATCTACTTCAAATATTACTCTAAAAAAGAATATTATCAGAATATTCTTTTTTATTTGATTTATTTAAATTTATTTTATTTTTTGAACCGAATGTGGACATTATTTAATCCAAATTTGGAGCTGCAAAATAGCACAGTTCCGTTGGAGAAGTGGCTCTCGGTACTCGATCCTCTAAGAAAAGAAGGTTAAGCGCCCTACTCAAACTAGACTATCTCAAATGATAACATACTCAACATTATAGACAACACACCATATATATATATCCTGACAATAAAACATGCATAAAATAATGGAAAATTAATATTCAAGCAAAATAAGAAATGTAATTAGATCAATGGATTACAATTTCAAGACCATTAAATTAAGTGAAGTATAATAATTACAAGGAAACTAAGGTAAACTGACAATTAATTGGTATATATTTCATACGTAGAAGATAATGAGTGATATTACATATACATCCATATTTGTACATCAATTTGTACAATACAAAAAATTCAATGCAAAAATTCAATTTGTCAAAATCTCACTATATATTGAATACAAAATATCGCGATATAATAGCAAAATCTCGCGATAAAATGGTCGTAAATATCGCTGTAATGATATATTGGTTGTATTTTTAACATTATTCGAAGATAATTGGAATATTTGTACGTAGAAGATATATAGTTATGCAGATATATATTGAAAAACTTGACATAATCATCAACTATAAATATTTTAAATTAGTGCACGGAGGACCGCATACGTATTCATGTGTAGAATATAAAAATTATTTGGATATAAAATTTATTTTTGTAAATTTGAATTTAATTATAATTTTTGCTTTTATGTTAGGATAATAAAGATAGTTGAAACTGAATTTGTGAAGTTTTTGAGTAAATATTTATTTTTTGACCTTAATTATTAAATATCTTGAGATAATAGTAAGGGTAAAATTATTTTAAACACATAAATGACTAAAACATTTATTCTAAGAGATGTAGACATAATTAAATAGAAAAGATATTAAATACTAAACAAATCTATTATTGTAAATTCACAAATATCTAAATAGAAATTATTATCTTAAATATATTAAAGCATCATAAATATGGAATAAAATTTACAAGTTTAAATTTTAATATAATTTTAAAATTTGTGTAAAAAAAATTNGTCAAAATTAAATCTGATGCTAAAAAAAATAGCACCAAACAAAATATCTTGAACCGATAATCATGAATTGGTTCTTTTAGTGAAACCAAATGGAACAACTATGTATGTGTCTCAAAGAAAAAAGATTGCATGTGAAATGCCTAAATAATTGTTTATGAAAAGACTTACCATAATGAGGTTAGAAGTCTTTTATTTCAATATAGAATTTTATTATATAAGATAAGCAGATCCATGCAATATGAAATATCTCTCAAATGTATAATAATTATATATTTATAGGTGAGTAATTTGTTTAACATAAAAATATAGAAAATATTGAGATTAATGTATCAGATTTTAAGTGTTGTGTGAAGGTGTTGTAACACATATCCACAATATGCTTCAGAATATATTAATGAAACACACAAATAAATTTTAATGATTAAAATAAGACATAAACAAAATATTCACTAGAAAATCGTAAATAATTTACAAAATCAATACTAGTAAAACTACGAAAAACTATATTCAAGTTAAGGAAGTAAATTGCATATCAAATAAACAAAAACAAAACCACGGATGCAACGACTGTTTTGCCGAAATCCGAAGCCACAAATACTCTTCTAACAACATTTTACACTATTGTTGTCTTTGAGTGTCTCCAACATTTTACGGCAACACAACAAACAACGTACGTGAGTCGATCACTCGAAAATCTTCACTGATGTAGTTCTTTGCTCTTCCTTCGACTCTCAACACCACCATCTAAAAACCACTAACTACATGCACGCAACAAGGATCTCTTATTTATAGATTTCATTTGTCATAGAGTTTATTTCTTGTATAGAATCCTACACAAATAAGAAAACAAGAATTTAATCAGGAAATAAACTATGGAAGAAAAAATATTCTTAGTTTCCAAGATATAATTTATTACTTGAAATAATATTTTACTTAGATATATTTTCATTATTGATAAGATCATGTGAATACAAACTCTTTTGAAAAATAATATAATATCTAGAGATCTTATCATAAATATCAATAATATCACAATATTATCAAATTAAAAAATATCAATATTAAAAAAAAAATCTTATTAGCATATAAAATTCTATATTTTAATATCTCAATATTATAAGAAGGAAAAAATCAATTAAGAATACATTTAAATATAATTTTACCGAATCAAATCAAAGATCTTTCCTTCTTCCGCACGGTTTAAAATTTCTCCACCTTTCCATATACACACGTCAAACTCCCATCTCACGTAGTCCCTTGCTCCTCCGCAAGAGCCGACTAACCAATTCACGTAAAGAAAACTTGAACTCGACGTCTCTTCCCTGCCCCTCCTGAAGTTGCCGTCACTTCCTCCCCACAGCACCGCCGCCTGATTTTCCCTGTGCTGGACCCCATGTAACGTGGATTCGATTTTGTGTATATGCAGTGTTTTATTGATAGATATCCATTTTTTCCCGGAACTTGAATCTATGTGATTTTCCGGGAAGGGGTTAGAATTTACAATTCGATTATAATATTATATCAGTGTGTTTGCTACTTGGGAATTTAAGGAGATTCGGATGTGCAAATCCCGTTTTCTTTGTTTGATAAGATAATCTAAAAGTTTTACTAGATTATACATGCGAACTGATTTTAGTTTTTAGATCTTTGCTACCAGACTAGGTGTTACACTTACACCATGCCTGTTTTACTGTTTGTCACGCAACTAGTGATTTTATTGCTGAGTTATGACATTACTGGATTGTTCACTTTTTTGTTCCAGGCAATTGTGAAGCTTTCTTGGTGTCATTCCCTCTCTGCACAAACTTTGGCATTGAGTGAACAATCAATGGTTGCAAAAATGTCTCAAAACAGATTGATGGAGCAGGATTTATGTAAGCTAGATGTGACGAAGCTTCATCCACTCTCGCCTGAGGTTATTTCACGACAGGCTACAATAAACATAGGTTAGCTTGTGTATTATACTTTAAACATCTTTATGCACACGGTATGATTATATTTACATCTTTCAATTACTGATCCCAAGTTTACTGCTTCAGGGACGATTGGTCATGTTGCTCACGGAAAGTCAACAGTTGTGAAATCTATCTCTGGTATCCATGTATAACAGTCATTCCTTGAATTTGCGAGTTTAGAAATACATGCTTGTAGCGACGTTTAAATTACCGCGAGGATCTATCTGGTTGATGTGTTACTTAATTTCAAAATTACTAGTTGAATTGCACTTGTTAGAGGACATCACCTACTAAGTATGAAAGTCTATGCTATGTTACTAGAACTTAGTATGGTTTGTGACTGTATTCGGCTAGGTTCCTATTGTCCTTTGTATAAATAAAAGTTCTTGCAATTTAGAATACCTTCAACCTGCAGACTGTTCGCTTTAAAAACGAATTGGAGCGTAATATTACCATCAAACTTGGTTATGCCAATGCAAAAATATACAAGTGTGAAGATGATCGATGCCCTCGACCCATGTGCTACAAGTAAGTCCTTCAAAGTCATTATTGTGTATTGATGTGAATAATTTCCTCGTTTGCTTTTTTAACGTGTACTGTTTCATGCCAGGGCATATGGAAGTGGAAAAGAAGACAGTCCAATGTGTGACGTGCCTGGTTTTGAGAACACCAAGATGAAATTGCTTAGGCATGTTTCTTTTGTTGATTGCCCGGTATGGTTTCCTATGGCTATTATTTGAAAATATGACAGATATTTTTCGTAGATTACTTTAGATAAATTCTTGTGAATTTTTTTATAAGTTATTTATTTGAGAACCAAATCTTTTAGCTGTGTATTCACAAAAAAAATGCTATGTTCTGATGCCTCAGGGTCATGATATTCTCATGGCTACAATGATTAATGGTGCGGCAATTATGGATGGAGCTTTGCTTCTCATAGCTGCCAATGAGAGTTGTCCTCAACCTCAGACGTCAGAGCATTTAGCTGCTGTGGAAATTATGCGCCTTCAGCACATCATAATACTTCAAAATAAAGTTGATCTACTACAGCAAAATGTTACCATGAACCACTACGAAGCCATTCAGAATTTCATTCAGGTTTATTGACATGTCTGATGTGATTCAAATTTTGCTAATGCATACATTTAACGTTGTTCTCCATTATGTCTCAACAGGGAACTGTTGCAGATGGTGCACCAGTGATACCAATTTCTGCGCAGCTAAAGTATAATATTGACGTTGTATGTGAAAACATTGTGAAGAAAATCCCCATTCCAAAGAGGAACTTCATTTCACCACCAAATATGATTGTAATCCGGTCGTTTGATGTCAACAAGCCTGGTTTTCAAGTTGATGAAATCCGGGGTGGTGTTGCCGGTGGAAGTATTCTGAAGGTAGATACTTGAAATTTTGTAGAACAATAGATTTCATTTCAGGCCGCATTAATATATCATCAATCTAATCTTTGTTGGTATTCGAAAAGTAAATTTGTGCAACCTAAAAGGCCATATGAAAGAACTGTTGGACCACTCTTGCAGGGTTGTTTGAAAGTAAATCAATTTATCGAGGTCCGTCCAGGTGTTGTAGTCAAGGACAAAAATGGTAACATCAAGTGCACCCCTATATACTCCAGAATAGTCTCCTTATACGCCGAGCAAAATGAATTACAATTTGCCGTTCCTGGAGGCCTTATTGGGGTTGGAACAACAATGGATCCGTCACTTACACGTGCAGATAGGTTGGTCGGCCAGGTTCTTGGAGAGGTCGGCTCGCTCCCTGAAGTGTACGTTGAACTACAGGTAGGTTTCACGTCCAACAGTTCCAACTTCTTGAATACAAAAGAATGGGATCAGAAATACCATTCGAGTATAAGTGCTGTTGTTTAATAATAATTTACTGTGGTACAGGTTAAATTCTTTTTGCTGCGTCGGTTGCTGGGAGTTAAGACAAAAGATGCAGAGAGACAGCATAAAGTCTCGAAACTGGCCAAGGGAGAGATCCTTATGTTAAACATAGGATCTATGTCAACAGGGGCTCGTGTTGTTGCTGTCAGGAACGAAAAACTTTGTGAACTACAGCTCACTTCCCCTGTGTGCACCAGCGAGGGAGAGAAAATTGCTCTCAGTCGTAGAATCGACAAGCACTGGCGTCTTATTGGTTGGGGTCAGATTGAAGCAGGTGTTACTCTCGACATACCACCCTGCCCCGTTTCAGCAAACTATCTGGTTTTGAGATAATTCAAGCCCAAAAAATTGTTGTGCTTGGGAGAATGATATGAGAGACGGATTTCATATTATTTTGCATTGGAAAGTAAAGATTTAATAATCCACTTGAATACTTGATATGAAGGAGAAGATGATTACATAAGAATTTAATATCTCTATTAAGATTAAAATTTGATCATGACAATTACACTTTTTAGAACTTCGGTCCTAAGCTTGGATTGATTTAAATTCACTTTGCTGGAGCATCTACATTGGTTGTGGGATCCGTGCTCCTTATTAGTGTTTAATGACCAAGCAAACATGATTTCTTTAATGTAAACAGCAAAAGAGATTAAAAAATTTCTTTTTTGACTAATAGAAATTTCGGCATAACTTCCCCGTGAGTAGGACATCTCAAAAATTTTCAAACAATATTCACTAACCTATAGCCATCATGGTCAGGACTAACACATGCAGAGCCGTCAAGGCTCGATCACACAACTATCAATCCAAAACATCGTAAAAGTAAGAGTACAGCTACGCAGGGCATCCCCGAGCAAATATATGACTTGATAAAATAATACAAACATATATGTACTTATATATCTGAGAACTCTCAACAACACAACTACTGGGCACCGCTACCAGACACTCCACCAGACACGTCAAATCCTCCTCGATGACCTGCTATGACATCAAAAACAACTATAGCATAAAAAAAAAAGAGGACGAATCAATAAAATTATGACAAATATAATTGACATAAAATAAAATTAAGTAAAATGCAATGAAATGCAATGCAATGCATGTTAGTAACAACGGAGTAACAGATACCAAAACAGAGTCCAAATGAAACGCATCAGCAACAGGAACAATGGTCACCCGTGCTAGGAATGCAGCAAGAAAACATCAAGCTGCCGCTCATCCATGCACGTAAGCATCGGGGGTCCGGTAGCGACCCAGTCAATGCTCATGCAGTCATCAGGAGTGTGCTAATCATATCCTTCGCTCCATCGATGAAATGTCACGAGTGGTCTAATCATATCACTCGTTCTATCGATGACTCAACAGCTCAACAGATCAATAATGATAACAATCAACAGAGTCAAGGCTCGAAATGCTATGAATTAATAGTAAATAGGACCAGTCGACAAATATCCCAAATATCCTTTAAAAATAAACATATTTTTATTTTATTATTTTCAAAGGATAAAAATAGAGATTATTTATCAATCTAAGCATATCAGCTAAAAAATATCGTGAATGCAATCACATTATTCACATAAACATATAAGACATGCCACAACTCATACAAAATACTTAACATCATTCCACGTCATTATAGACATCATAATAAAACAGTTCATTCGTACATCAACTGATACTTAATTTACCACTAAAATTTTCTAAGGATTTTTTCCGAAGAATCCGATCCTGTGGCAACTAATTCATTTCACATCAACCTCTATTTATTTTTCCAATATTCAGCAATTTAGCCTAAAATTTCAAAAATCTATAATTTAGTCTTTAATATTTCTAAAATTAATATACGACAATTCTATGACATCTAAACATCTAATTATTGAACACTAAAATTCAAAAAACCAATTACATAAATCTGAATTTTCAAAATTATGCCCAATTAAAATTTGAAATTTTAATAATACCTTCAATTAGCTCCGATATAGCACCTTCAATCAACAATATAACATTTATTAATTGTTGAAATTCAAATGAATCAAATTACCAAAAATTCGAAACCCGAAATTCTAAAATATACCTCTGAAAGTTTCGAATCATGTTGTAAGCTTCGAATTTTAAGCTTCGAACAACCTAAACCAAGATTTCCTCCCGATTTTCTGACGAAAATATACGACGACCTCTGACGTGTTCGAACAGGGTCGCGAGAAAATCTTACAAAATGGGTATCACTGGATAGCCCTTGTCGAGAGCTTTCCCAAACCATGCTTACTTTCAAAAAACGATCACTGACGGCAAATATACGGCCGGTCAAAGTTGCAAGAATTGTGTGGATGTTTGAGACGGAATTACAGAAAAATGCGGAAGGAAAGAATCGATACATTCATTATTATTATGATTATTTATTTATTTATATTTTTTTAACTTAATCAAAATAGGTTGGGCTTTAGGGACAATTGGGCTGGGCTAGGATCAAACATTACCCTTCCTAATAAATGATTTTGTCCTCGAAATCTAGCATACACAATATTTATACAAAAGTGGTTTATAAACTTTTACCACTGATTGTACATGGGAAAATCAGAATACATGGAGTAATTTATTACATACTCAAAAAAAATGAGGCCATTTCTGACGCATCTTAGCCTCTAATTCTCATGTAGTTTTTTCTCTCCCATGTGTACTCCACTGCATCATAACAAGTGGAATTGTCTTATTTCTTAGTTGCTGCTCTTTACGATGGATAATTTGCACTGGATGCTCAACATAACTAAGGGAACTATCCAACTTCACCTCATCAATCCTCAAGACATGAGAAGAATATGGCTCGTACTTCCGTAACATAGATACATGAAATACATCATGTATCGCGGAGAAACTCTGTGGCAAGTCCAAACGATAAGCCAAGGTGCCAATCCTCTCAACAATCGCATATGGACCAATATAACGCGAACTAGCTTCCCTTTGCGCCCAAATCTCATAGTACCACGAAACAATGATACTTTCAAGAAAACCTTATCGCCAACCTGAAATTCTAAAGGCATGCGCCTTTTATTAGCATAGCTGGTTTGATGATCCTGAGCTGCTTTCATTCTTTTCCTGATCATTTCAACATTTTCTTTCATTTCTCGAATAAATTCTGACATCGAAATCTGTCGTTCTCCTACATCGTCCCAGCATATCGAAGATCTTCACTTTCTGCCGTATAAAGATTCAAATGGTGCCATCATGATCGTAACTTAGAAATTGTTATTGTAAGAGAATTCAACAAGAGACAATGATTCCTTCTAACCACCACTAAAATCCATCACGACTGCTCGCAACATGTCTTCGAGTGTCTAAATGGTCCTCTCTGACTGACCATCTGTCTGCGGGTGATATGCAGTGCTCATTGCAAACTTTGAACCCAATGCTGATTGCAAAATACCCTAAAACGTCGAATCAAACCTAGGATCACGATCCGATACTATGGTTACTGGCACACCATGCAATCTCACTACATGATCAATATACATTTTTGTAATTTTCTTATAAGTACAAGGACGATCATAAGGAATAAAAGGGGTTGATTTAGACAATCTATCCACAATCACCCAAATCGCGACACAGCCACGATTAGAACGATGTAGATGCGTCACAAAATCCATAACAATGTGCTCTCAATTCCACTGTGGTACTTCAAGGCTATGTAACATACCACCAGGTTCCATTCTCTCAGCCTTAACATGTTGGCATGTCAAACATCTAACCACAAAGTCAGAAATCTCTTTCTTCATATCTTCCCACCAGTAATGAGATTTCAATATATGTTACTTTCGAAAAACGATCACCGACGGCAAAGATACAGTCGGTCAAAGTTGCAAGAATTTTTTGGAATGTTTGAGACGGAATTACGGAAAGATGCGGAAGGAAAAAAGCGATACATTCATTATTATTATGATTATTTATTTTTTTAACTTACTCAAAATGAGCTGGGCTTTAGAGACAATTGGGCTGGACTTGGCTCTAATATTAGTCAATTTATTTGGGGTTTTATAACAATCAATTGGTCCGTTCCCACATGATGTCTTCCCCTTTTTTTCAATATTTATTTATTTTAATTTAAAATTCATATTTTTTTAAAAAAAATCTTAAATATTTTCATAATGTTAAACGATCATACATTTTTAAAATGGTCAAATAAATTTAAAAACTTAAAAAAATTATCTATAAGTACTCATAAAGTTTTGTAAATTATTTGACTCATCGAAACACTTATATTTGTTTCCTTAACTAATGAAAATATTTTATCAGCAAATCTAAATATCAAATAATGTTTAGAGAATACAAACAAAAACATTATGGTCGTCGAATGTCAGTGTAACGTGAATTTATTGATGCTTACCATTTTTGGAATACGAAGAATGACACATGGCATCTGATACTATTTTTGTTATGGCTTCTGTGCGAATGATTTATAGTCGTTCAAATTTGAACGTTGAAAACCATCTGCAAAAGGTCATATCAAGATTCAACAATCTCTCTGGAATCTATATCAATCTAAAATATGTTATCTATTCTATCATTAATACAAAGCTCTGTCGAAAATATTCAAGCACACACATAAAGACATAACTAATATATTTTAGAGATCATCAGTGCTAAATCATCACTCACATTTGTTTCAAATTTTGTATCATATTTTGTATGATTTTTGTAACTAACAAAATTTGTCTTTCTGTTCAGAATCTTGTTAATTTGTTAGAAGTTGTTGCTAAAAGTTTCAGTAAGCAGTGTACTAGTCGTACTGAAGTGGGTGTTTACATGCATGATTTATTTTCAGTTGTATTTTACTTTGTTGATCTACTTGTGCTTTACTGATTTTCACTTGGTTCACAAAGTTCGATTGGACTCTTTTCGCAGTCCGCACTAACTTTTTAATTGTCTACTAAAATTTGAAGGTTGAAAATCGATTTCAGTTGCTAATACCCGTTGAGATCACTGCTACAAAAAAGTAAGAAGAAAAATTTGTGAGGTGCTTGTGAGGTGTTCATACACCCTTTCTAAACACCTCTACTGATCTTAAAAAGTGGCATCGTAGATGTTTTTCTAAACATCTGAACCTATATATATCAGTGGCATCATTAAGCAAAATTCTCATGTTCTACAATGAAGAATTTGATGACTAGAAGATAAGGATGCAAGCTCATTTAGCTGCACAGAACGATGATATGTGTTACGTCATCACTGAAGGATCTATAAAGATTCTGAAGGCCAACATTGTAATTTTCATTATTGATGAAGCACCAAAGATGATTGAGAAGCATAGATCAGAATGAATTTCTGATGATAAGAAGAAAGTAAACTTGGATAATGTGACAAGAAATCTCGTTCAATACCCTAGACAGGAATTCATTTAGTAAGATTTATATATGTGTTATAGCAAAATAAATCTAGGAGAAACTGATTCAATTTTGTGAAGGTAACGATTAGACAAAAAAGAAAAAGCTTATTATTGCAATGCAAAAGTTCGAGAACATCAAAATTAAGCCCAAGGAATCTTTGAATGATTTCGAAGAAAGATTCAGTAACATCATCATTGAGTTGACACATCTTGAAAAAAGTATATCAATAGAGATGAAGCCTTGAAGGTGATGAGTAACCTTCCGAGAGAACGAGATATTAAAACAATCTCAATAAGAGAATCCAAAGATTTAAACAAGTTGGAGTTGAAATACTTGTTTGTTGATATGAAAGCATACGAGCTTGAGACTAGAAGCAGAGAAGAATCCACCTCTAATTATCCTACCAAAGCTCTTATTGCTACTGTTGTTGAGCCATGTAGGAGAGAACTACTGAACAAATCAGAAATGACGCGATGTCATTGTTTGTCTAAAAGTTTTCTAGGTTCACGAAGAAGAATCACAGGACATTTCAAAATCAGAACAAAAATTACAATGCGGAGTCACCTCCCATACATGACATGTTTAAATTGCAGGAAGACTGGACAATTCATTGATGAGTATCCCAAGAGCAAGAAAGATGATTGTTGGAACATTTCATGTTCGCAATCTTGATTTTGATGTTAACAAAACTTGTTATTTTGTTTCTAACTAATTTATCTAGCTCACAGAAAGCTGAAACTGATCGGGCCACAAAGTGATCAGTTCCCAAAGCCAAACTGAACCAGTCTAACTGATACATCTAAGAACAGTTCAACTGATTTTCTAGCTGATAGGTGGTGCAAAGATCTTCAGAAGCTCTGCCAGCTAATGAAGCACACAACTGATGAAAAAATCAGCTGAACAAAAGAACTGATACAGTGAAATTAGTTTCATCTGAACAAAAGAACTGATACAGTGAAATCAGTCCAAACTGATTTCATTAGACCATTTCAGAGAACCAGTTCATCAGACCAGTTCAGAGCATCAATTGTAACTGATATGTTCACATGTCACAACAAGACTATCTAATGGAATCCAGCTAAACGCGAATATTCAAGGTACAAGCTACAAGCTATCGCACAGATGAAGGTACAATAATGGACGTTGCAACAAAGCTGAGAAGAGAAAAGCTTCCAGAACAGTTGTCAGAATGACAATACATGTCCTAAGAAAGCACATGCAAATGCAACATACATTATTATTGAGTCTTCATGTACGGTCAGCTGAGCGCCTATAAATACCAGACCAAGGCCGTTGAAGACAACAACTACTACTACAACAACAACAACAACAACAATAAGAGTGGAACTACAACTGAATTCTAGTGTGTGAAGAAAACTGAGGGCACGTTCATTTTATATCAGTTTACTAGAAACAGTTACTCTAGTTGTGTGAGAACACCTTCTTATTGTACTGATCAGCTCAGTTCTCACACATTCACACACAATCACTCACATATACAAGAGAGTTGAGCTTATTGTTTAGCTGAGTGAATCTTCACACAAAGACATTAAAGATTGTGTTTGTAGTCTTGGTATAAAGACGTTAAACATTATGCAGATTGTAAGGTGTTGCCTACAATCTTGAGTGCTAGGAGTTCTAGTTAGGTGTTGTCCTTCTGGAGTGAGTTTATACAAAGAGTTGTATTAATCAAAGTCTTCTAGTGGATCATATCCTAGGTGGTAGAAAGGGTGACGTAAGAGCAATTGAAGTCTCCGAACATTCATAAATATATCTTGTGTCCCTAACTGTTTAACTATTGTTTTAAAACTTATTTGATCAGTTCATCTGATATCAGTTCAGTTCTTACTATAAATAAACTGATACAAGCCCGAACTGATCACCTTTATTTCAGTTATTTAGTTTAAATACAAGCTAAAAGCTTTAAACTGTTCAGTTTTCTTAACGAATAATTATTTCGAGTATCTTCCGTTTGGTTTGAAAATCAAACTCGGTTTAATTCATCGGTGTATTCATTCTTAGAACACAAGCTATTGTAATTTATGGAAAATATTGTGTTTGAAGCACTTTCAAGAGTGTCAAAACCGATCCTTCAATCATAGAAAGAATGGATACGAGAAATGACAAGTAGGCTCACCAAGATCGAAAGATCATGTAGAGCAAGAACAAGTGGGCAGAATCCAGCTCCGAGTCTTCTGACTCGGAAATCAAATCCAATGATAGCAATGCTGGAAAAGTTCAATGTCTGATGGCTGATGTTGATATGAAAACAACCACTGATGAGGTATATGATTTAAAATCCGAAGAATTTACAAGAATTGGTTTTTTCAAAGCACTGCATGACATGGTTGCAGAATACTCAAAGCTTTCTTAATCGTTCTAGGAAGTCAAAGCTGAAACAAAGTCTGACTGATCATATCAATAAGTCCATTTGTGTACAAAAGAACAATTGTGAAAATCTCAAGGCTAAAGTAAATAATTTAAATACTATGAATGAGAGAGTAAATATAGATTACCAGTCGTTACCGAATGAGAAAAAAAATGAATTCGACTCATTCCACCACACTGATCCATCGACAGAAACACATAGATGAAGATGTCTTTAATTTTATTTTTGACTTTGCAATTTATTGATTCATCCAACGAACAAAACGACTTCAGATCTGGGATCGTTGACATGTGGTCTTCGATTTGGGGTATAAATTTCATATTTTCGGGGATGCTTGGAATTAGTTAATTTTTGAAATAAATCCGATAAAATCGAAATTGAATATTGCTAAATAATATACAATTTTAACGAAAAATATGACATTGTAGTTGGATTATTTGAAATCATTCTCAATTTATTATAACGAGTTTTGTCACGCCCCGAGCCCGGGCTCGTGCATGTGCGACTGCACAATGGGCTCCTATAGCAACTACTTCGTATTCGTCCTCGCTTTACGAAAATGATTAACTCAAGTTGCTATAGAAATCTATTGTAAACCATTATAAACTCATTTTAAATCTTTAATTTTTAAGATGTGGGACAAGGGTATCACAATCATCCCTCTTTCAGAACGCGACGTCCTCGTCGCGGCCTGACTCCTCGATCCAGCAGAGCCGAGAATCTAGAGATGACTCTTACAGGTTCAAGAGGTGCTCTCGTCATGTAGAACTTTGCCCCCGCAGGTTCAAGATGTGGCTCTCATGCACGTAGCACTTTGCCTCGCATAGCACTTATTTCCCGGTGTTCCATGCCGGTGACCGGCTCTGATACCATTTTGTCACATTCCAAGCCCGGGCCCGCACCTGCGTGATTGCACAATGGCCCATATAGCAATTACTTCGTATTCGTCCTTTCTTTACGAAAATGATTAACCCAAGTTGCTATAGAAATCCATTGTAAGTCATCATAAACTCAATTTAAATCTTTAATTTTTAAGATGTGGGTCAAGGATATCACAAGTTTCAATCGTTGAATTGAAATTATGATGTTGATTTGTCATTTGTTAAATCAAAATATATATTAAGAGTCTACGAGATATATTCTACCATAAAAAATATTTACTTTAAAACCAGATGTATATTGTGACCGCAGATGGATTATTTGGCGATGGATCGATGAATGTGTCGTTTTTCTTACAAAACTTTTTTGATCATGTTTTTCGTACAAGATTTGTCGATGCGGTTTACCTCCAGACAAAAAAACAAATGTGGTATTTTTTTTATTGAATTAGTGATTATAAATTTAATTATGTCCTTTTCAAATATTATTCCTTTTCAAATATTATATTTATTAATAAAAATATTTCTCTATTTCGATACAAAAATTGTCAGTTGTTGAAAATACCACCAAAAGATTTATCGTACTAAAGAGAGATGTGACCGAATCCACATAGATTTCAAATAACAACATAACATAGTATTCAGGCTTCAGCTACAGAATCCTAGATATTGTCACCCCAGAAACAGAGTTCATTGTAATTTACGCCCGATAGCTTATTTATGGCTTCTACAAAGATTCAAAATCTCTTTACTTTCTCTTGGCGTGTGGAATATTCATGGTTTATAACAAGATCAAAACCACCATCTAGCATTAATTCTTTTTTGTTCGATAATGGGCCCGCTTTCATGATTCCCTCGACACTCTGCGGAAGCTTCTTCGGCTTATAACTATATAATCTACGCAATCTTCTGTTACAAGGACGCGTCTTCCAATATCTCGAGCTTCATAGACTGTTACGACCCATGTAAAAACTCGTGGCGTCGGGTCACGTACATACTAGACGCTTCAAGCCTCGGGGACAACCTCGTTCTAAAGGATTTCGCAATGGTTTCGGTAGGACACCATATGTACATTATCGGCGGCCGTCTCTGTCGGACCAACTTGATGGTTCTTAACTCCGTTCGCAGGTACAACACGAGGACAGATTCTTGGGACATATGCAGGCCGTTGAATTCACCAAGATTTAACTTCGCCTGCACAGGTACACTAGACCAAGCTATGGGGATTTCATCTGCAAAGATGTATGGCACAAGTTTGGACAAATGGAGATTTCTTGCGAACATGAGTACAAAGAGATACAAATGTGTAGGAGCCACATGGCAAGGGAACATACATGTTTTGGGAGGATTTGCTGAGAAGGGAGATGGAAGTGACAATGCCCCAGGCCCATTTAAAACGACACGAAGTTCTGCGGAAGTCTATGACCCCCAACAAGATAGTGACAGACAGGGGCGGAGCTGGAACTATACAGGTTTAATTTGGACCTTCTTTCTCCCTACAATATATATGCGAATAAATAAATTCAGAAACTAAGTTCAAGTATTTTGAATGAAAAGGAAAATAGCAAAATCGATCTTGTCCATTTTGCGTGATGCAATTACTTCTTCTTCGCTAAAACTAGAGAAGTTATTGCATGCATTAAAACTGAATATGACAACTCAAGGACCAACGTGACAATTTTCACTTAGAATAAGTGCATTCTAATCTCCTAGCTTTCACTAAGGTTTTTGTTTTGTCTTTTGGACTGGCCACAACAGTTGGGAATTTCTGGCGAGAATGTGGGATCTTGACATCCCTCCATACCAGATAGTTGCAATCAATGAGAAGCTTTTCAGCTCGGGGGACTGTTTGATGCCTTGGAAGGGACATATCGAGACTTATAACGAGATGGAAAATATTTGGAATGCTGTCCAGGGATCTCATTATGACAGTCTTTCGCAAAATTTCACTCAAGATGATCAGGTGGGATCCATGCGGAGGATGTACCTAACGATGGCACCGATAAGGAACCAATTGTTTTTCTTGACGGGGTACAAGGTTCCCGGAGAAGAGTTGCGGCTGAGAAACGAGGTGCACGTCTTTGACACGGCCTCGAACTGGTACGGATGGCGGAGTTTCGAGCCAGTTATGGAGGAAAGGGAAAAGGAGCTTTGCGGGCATTGTTGTGTGCTCAAAAAACATGTTTCTTGACAAGTACCATGCAATTTATAAGATTTTGGCAACAAGTCAAAGAATTATTACTAAAAGGACAATATTGAACTCCCAAATTATAAAAAGATCCATGTTCGACATCAAATATAGTTTATTTACTACATCTCAATTTATGAGAGGCAATGATTTTATTTCACTTATTATTAGTGCTTCGACTTACACATATACAACACCTTGTCCTAAGTTTACTATAAGTCATTATTGATGGTGATAATATAACTCAATTGAGCACATCATGGGGAAGGGTTTGTTGTCACCATGGTTTGAATCACGGCCTTTTCATTTCGAGTCGTAAACTCGCGAGTATGTTAGCTTGACTAGTTTTTTGAGCCTTGAGCGTACAATATAACTTGTATTGTCCCACGCATAAGTTCAAGTGTATAGTAAAGTGATTGAAATGCTATAAAATTAGAAGTCTACCCCCTTAAAATTATCATACCTTAGTTGACTTTTTGGTTAAGAATGCTCAAAGAGCTCGAAACAAGCTTGTTTAATGAGCCGAGCTCAATCCAAATTTGTGGAACATGATAAACGAGCTATTAATGAGCTAAACTCGAGCTTTTGGCGAGTTTAATAATTTTAAAACGAGCCAAGCTCGAGCCTATATATAACTTAAACGAGTCAAACTCTAACCTGATTCTGTTAAACTCGTATCGTTTACGTCCCTAGTCTTTCCCAAAATTCACTCTAACCGATGGTGACTAATTAATCTAATTTAAGAAATTGAACTGTCTAATCTTCAATTTCCAGTTATTTTAAAAAAATGTATCAAATAGAACTAGGCTAGCACCACCACATTGCCTGAAGTTGAATAAAATTTTTGACATAAAAAAAGTGTTACAAAAGTCCACAAATAAATTGTTCGATGCAAATGTGTAGTGCTGTTGACAACCTAATATGGTAAAGACAGCAACCTAATATGGTAAAGACAAGCTTGTCGTGGTTTTGAAGGAAAAGATGGCCCAAGTTGAGGCCCATCTTCCCCAGAACGTATTAATACCAGGATCAACCAAAATTAGCCTGCAACGGACCCATGAAAAACCATGAGAGAGATGTGGATAATCAAATAGCATTTGTGAACGGGAAGGCTATATTTAATTAAGTCTCGAACCCGAGACATCATCTCAAACTTATGAATTTGGTGTCAAATGATCTATAAGTCACCAACCTATATCATCAAATCGATATTTTAAAATTTGATATGAGTCAAAAAGGGTTGTTTGGAAACAAAGAATTTAATTATTAAAAATTATATTGTTTTGAATAAATCACGCCCGTCACACAAATAAAAGAAAAAAATATTGAAAATTTAATAAGAAAACGATGAGAACAAAAAGTTCGTACTCCAAACTGAAACGCCCATGAGAAAAATTAAAGAAGCAAATCTCAAATTGTTTGGTTTGACAGTTGACACCCACATGCCACTTGAAGAGAAATAAATGCTACTTCCATATTTCTTCTCAAGTAATCATGTATATAACGTATTTAAGTAACCTCTTTTGAAAATATGATTGCCAATTTTCTTTCTTTTGAAATATGTAAGTTTTTATTCAATAAACTTTTCCAAATATTTCTGATATTTCAATAAACTCATCGGCTAAAATCTCGATCAGCTAGATTGTAGGCTGAGCGTGAGTAAATTACTCCTACAATTTTTTTGCGTATAGATTCTCTGATATTGTTCCCAATATTGAATTTTGAATATTAGTCATTTGTTTATCTCATATAACAATGCCAATAGGTGACTCTATTCCTTTAGCTTTTATCATAATCTGGATTGCTCCGATATTAATTCAGGACATGGTTCGTGCTACTTTTATCTTGAGTTTTTGCAATTCCTCCTTGATTTCTTCACAAGGAATTAATTGCATCTCCATTTGATTTTCTGTAAGTTCCATTGAGATTGTCATTTTTCTTTTGAAAATTTTATAGATTAGATAATGCTTTATGTTTCTGACGCCAATATTTCCTAAGAATTTTTCTACTTGCCATGTAGAGAAATTTTTCCTATCTCTGTAGGCAAGGATTTTGGATCATGTTCTGAGATATTATTGTCTGGCTATAGAAACCAGACATGTCTTCATATGTTTCATATCGAAATACCTCGTCTTTATTTAGATTCAGATTATGTTCCATCATATTCTTCCTTATTTAAGACTTCTTCATATATTCACTCGTCTGAAGGAATATCTTCAAATTTGTATACTTGAATAAGATCTTGATAATAAAATGTTTCTTAATATCTGAAGTTGGTTCGAAGTGTTTTCTTCCTTTTATGTCATTTTCTGGACAGTTGATCGAAATATAACTTTTTGTTCGACACGTCCAACAATTACAATTTTTAAACTTTCACTAGCTCGGGTTTGAGCTCTTCTGAAAGTTTTCTTTGTTGATGTTCTTCACGTGTTTCCAGATGAGTTTGATGCTTGGGATGACATCTTACTTCTTGATGGTCCACTTCTCTGTCTAGATTTGTAAGATCTGACTTTTTACTCTACAATATTGTTCTTGGTTTCCAAGAACTAATTTCACTTATGGCATAAGGATGAGTTCTAAAGGTCTTCATTTTCTGCCTTTGTGAGCTTACTTTCAATGAATGTTAGAAGATCATTTTCTTTACAACATAAAAGAGTATGTTTATTAATACCTTTAATCATTTGTAATTATTTTGTAATGCTGTCATATGACATCATTCTACCAATTTTTCTTTGAGAAAAGAGGCACTTTGTGCCAAAGTATCTGTATTGCTCAGGACATATTCTCTAATTAACATTTCTCTCCAGAGACTTTACATTTTGGCGAAGAAAAGTTGTATTGCTATATTTTTTTCGACCCCTGAATTTCATATATATTTAATGAATAACATAATATATAGTTTAACACTATACATAGCTTGAATATATTTATTTTTCTTCTCTGTGTCTTGACTGTTAAAATAGTTTACCTCTAAAAATTGTGTTTTAAATAGGGTAGTAATTCTTTCGGCTATCTCACTGAGAGATTCTCTGACTAGGACTGACTCTTTGATTTCTACCGAAATCATGTCTCATTCAATTTTAATTGATCTCATAAGACTTATTTATAAGAGTTTAATGAATCATTCTCTGTTAAAATAAAGTGTTCATCATGCGATTCTCGAAGCCGATGTCCAATCATCTATGAGATCTTATCTAGCTTTTAAGTCCAGTACAACAAGGTTAAGTATAACCACATAAAGATATATAGGTTCAAAACATATTTTTCATAGGGAGTTGGTGCAAGAGAATTTGCTTATCTTTGACTTGGTTCCCCCTGGGTGTTCTTCTGTACCAATCTGTAAATCATTTTGGGTTTCTCCAATGTTTGTGTCATAAGATCCCACACTTTTCCTTGGTGTTCTTGTATTACGATAACTAAGAGTTGTTCACTATCCCCAGTTGTGTATTTTTAGATCTACAATCTTGAAATTTGCAAATGACTCTGCAAGAACATGCGGATCATCTAAATAAATCCTCTCCATCAGTTAAATGTTTTGATATTAATTTGGCATTCCCGATGTAATAAGGGTTCAGTACCAAAGGATGTTGATAACCTTTTTTCCGATATTTTTTTACTATAACTTGATTGTTGTTCTAGAGTTTGAATTCTTGTTTGAATATCATTTAATTTTTCAAGAATTTCCTCAATTTATGTGATATATAGTATTGCTGATTGTCATATTTCTGTATCGTCTTTTGGATCTCTCCAAAATTATCGGAGAGTTTATATGAATCAGTGAATATTAATTTGAATCATAAATTTATCTTATGATTCTGATGAGTTTCTTTTTGCTCTTGATATCTAACATTAGTTAGATCTTCTTGTAAATATTTTGGAAAATTGAAATAATTCATGTAATTATTTAATCTCGAACATAGGTTCGAATCCATAATTTTTAATTGTATTTTTAAAATAATGTTACATCGACTTTGATATCATTTCTAGCTCAGTTATAAATAAATAATAAATGTAAGGATATTTTTTTCCTTTTTGACATGGTTATGAAGTCTAAACAAATTTTTTAAAGTTCAGAGAATAAATGACCAGTTATGTTTTGATTTGAGATTTTTTTTTCTAATTCTCCCAAAATAATTTGAGAATATAATAATATTTATTTTCTGTACGCTGATTAATTTAAAAATAAATAAAAACTTTATCAAGTAAGACATTTAAAGAACATATCTACCTTCGTGCCTATAAAATACCCTCCTCTTTATGAAACATCACCAAACAAAAGCTCTCTCTCGCAGAAGTAATCCTCTCACTATCCATCTTCTTCAGAAATTTAATAGCAGAAAAAATAAATGGTGTGCTTCTGTTTTCTTGTTGATCAAACGAAGAAGGTCAGACGGAGCAAGCCCGCCGCCGGAATATGTTCACGGTGCGGCGGCGGCGCCAGTGTTGCGGACATGAAGACGGCCACCAGGTTCTGCTATGTGCCATTCTACTGGAGAACTTGGAGGGCTCTTATTTGCACCTTTTGTGGTGCCATGTTAAGGTCGTACCAGTAAACTATTTTTAAATATNACTTTGTATTAGCATGGAAATCGTTATATTTTTATTTATTGGGTTATTTTAACTTTATTGTTTTGCTTGTCTTCTACTTCTTCTCTTTGAAATTAGATAAATGTCTTATTTATTATATATTTATTTTAAGCAATGATATATATATATAACTTTATTGTTTTGCTTGTCTTCTACTTCTTCTCTTTGAAATTAGATAAATGTCTTATTTATTATATATTTATTTTAAGCAATGATATATATATATAATCAAGGTCATGTGTATGAAAAATCCAAACACGTGATAAATTCCTAAAAAAAATATTAGATGACTTTAATTATTTAGCTATGTTACAGCTAAAAATAAATATTATAATAATTTGAAATAGTAAACATGGTAATTCATAAGGTATTATTAGCCCAAAAAAGTAGACAATTCATAAATTAGATGACTTTAATTATTTAGCTATGTTACAGCTAAAAATAGGTGTCCTGGTGGGGGTGGGGGCGATTTGTATGAAGTTGCTATAAATTTGAAGTTCTCTACATAAAAATAATTGTAAATTAAAGATTGAGTGGTTGGAGGAATTAAATGACTCGCGGAAATGAAACATGAATGTATGTTTAAGCATCAACAAGTGGTCCAACGCTAGAGAAAATGTATGGTGGTTGAGCAATATGTGACACACAATTTTACTATGTTGAGCTTTGAGTACGGATGAGGTGATATATTTTTATTAGATATGATGAAATTTATCAAAATTTTATATCTAATTAATACATATATGTCGTCTCATCGGTACTAACCTCGGATGTATACATCATAACAAAATTATAAATATATACACGACTGAATAATATTTGACTACTAACGAAATGTCAAGGTCTCAAGTTAGCAAAAGCTTAGGAAAATTCTTCTTTACAATTTTTTATTTAATTATTATTACATTCTAATTTGGTAACAAAATACCATATTAGTTATACCTATTTATGGAAATCTTGTAAGTAATTTGCACGCTTTATTGGGATGGTTCGAATAATATAGTTTTTTTTTTATCCCTTCACATTTTAATGTTCTTAGTTGATAACTTAATTTTTTCAAAAAAAAAAATTGATAAGTTAAACATGACCTTTGCATGCATATTACTCCCATGATACAACTTAAATATAATTTTCTTCAAAAAAAGAAACAAAAATGTAAGTTTGGCGTCCTAATTTTATTAAAGCATACCGTAATTCGTGGCAAACCCTTGAACGAATTAATGTGTGTGTGTGTGTGTGTGTGTGTGTGTGTCTATCGATTTTGTCCTAATTTATTTATCAACAACATTAGTCTAATTCACGTAAGCTCCTTCATCCTAAGAACATGACCTAAAATGCTTTAGCGATGTTTCAACTTACAAGCACGCAGGTAGAGGTATGAGAGTCTAATGACTCAAGAGTAGGTTTTCTGTGAGACGGTCTCAAGAATCTTTATCTGTAATACGGGTCAACCCTACCGATATTCACAATAAAAAATAATATTTTAGCATAAAAAGTAATAATTTTTCATGGATGACCCAAATAAGAGATCCGCCTCACAAAATACGACCTGTGAGACCGTCTCACACAAGTTTTTGCCTTGACCTCAAACCCATTTATTTTATGGAGCCTATAATTTTTTGAAAAATTTATTATATATAATAGTATATGTTTTTCCAACATAAAAATATTATTTTTAGGGTTTTTTCATAACAAAGTCATTGTCTTCTTCAGACTTTATTCCACATGTTCCAATATTCAAAATTATATTATTAAAAATACGAATATTATAATAGCTAGTAACTATATAGAAAGGATACTGACATTTTCTTCCAACTTTACCTTTATATGATATTAATATTATAATTTTGTTTTTTGTTTTAAAATTTCAACACACACTTTTATTTTTATTTTTTTTATTTCAACAATTCAAACATCAATTTAGTCCCTCCATAATTTGACAAATTTACTTTAGTCCATCGATAATGATAAAAAAGACTGTACACACACATTGCGTGTACAAAGTAACTAGTATTTCTTAATTCTTAACCCACTTAAAAGAAAAAAAATTGCTCTGCCTACTCAACGTTTAATTAGTGGACAAAATATTTTTGATTCTATTTTTTAACTCGCGCAATGCTCATGCCCAAACACTATTAGTTCGTATGAAATATTTAACAACAGAGAATTTGTTGAAAAAACATTCGCCACCGCTTCTTGTCGCAAGCAAGCGGCACAGCCGCGCTTGGAATTGAGATTCATTTGGTGTAGTTCGATTAATAGTGAATTCCATAGAAAATCTAAACCATGATGTTTCTCAATCTTTCTAGATTATAACGAATCTTCTGCTATGTTCTTTACCGTATCTGATTATTTTTGGCGGTGTGTTTTCCTTTTTTATTTCCTCGTACAACATTGTTTTGCTTCATAGAGAAATAAAATTTTGTATCATAGCAGTAGACCAGTAGTATTGCTATTCTATCTGACAATTCCATCTGTTGTCTACAATCTGTTCGGCAAAATGGCTAGATCAGCTCTATAAGGTGGATTGTTTTTTAGTGATCATTTTGGACATGTTTGGTCTTTTTATTCGTTTATTTTTTATATATTGATTTAATTCGAAAAATTTGTTATGGAACAAAAAAAAATATGAATAAACAATTGAGATACTTTTTTAAAAAAGAGTCAGACTCAGACCCAAAATTATTAAGATCGGCCTTGCAAGCATGTAAATGATAAATGAGTAGAATTGGTTATTATTTTATTTTTTTGCAAATTTTTTTTAAAAAAACTTATTCGAATTTATAAATAATATTTTAAAATAATTAATTTTGACCCTTAATAGTAATGTCACGATTTTTGGATAAAATAGTACAAATTAAATGACATGTTGAAAAAAAGTAAAAATAATAGATATACCTAGATGACATTGTTATGCAGCTGTACTACGTGACTTCAGAGTAAGTTGTGTTGGTTTTGAGTCAGACAACTCTCACACACACACACACACACACACACACACACACACAAACAAACAAAAAGAAAATTGATAAAATTAATGATAGCTGTAATATTTGTGCTAGCTGTATCTATTTAATATGATGGATATTGGTACAGCCTTCAGCTACCCTTTTCAAATTCAACATGAACATTTGAAAATCTACTGATCTATCTTATATGCACGATATTATTTTTGTTTCAAACGCTAAGTTTAGTTTTCAATAGTTAAATTGTCACCATTTCTTAGTGTTAGTTGTCCCACATTGGTTGGATAAATAACCTGGGAATTACATATATAGACTTGGACAATCCTCCCCCTTGAGTTAGCTTTTGGGGTTGAGTTATGTCCAAATTCTAATCTTAACACCTAGCAATCACAAATTGTTTCCAAATGCATGCATAAATATTACCAATGTGAAAAACGAACCTGAAATAAATGTTTGGTAATTTTTTCATACGCTGGAACAATGCAGCAATACCGTAGGTAAAGTCGAGTCAAGAATTTAATACTTTCTCCGTAAGACGAAATTGTCTATATCACAGTGTTTACAGTTTAGATGGCAATAGTCCCCTAAGATATGACGACTTTTAATCAAGAGAATATAACATAACAAATCTCGTAACATCAATATGCTAATCACTTTAAAGGCAGAAAAATAATAATTTTTCGTCATGAATGCAGATAAAGGGATCATTATAACTGAAAGGAATGTTGCTTGACAGATGTAAGTAAATATACCAGTAGCAGTATAAGCTTGTAAATTTGTGTTTTATCAGAATTAAGTGTTGTGTCAAATGTTACAACATTTAAGACAACATGCAGCGGAATATTAGTTTGAAACACAAATTGACTTTAAATAAATAGAACGGACGAAATTAAATTTCCACAAGTATTTGCCTCAAGGCAAAAATTAATCACTAGAAAATTAAAACGTTTATAAAACCAATCACAAGTGATCTTAATTAAATTCAATTTCCTCAACACTTTGAGGAAACAAACGCTTTCTAAAAACAAAGAACAATACTAGAGCGCAATTAAGAAAGCAAAAACGTGAAGCCAAAAACTGGAGCAACGAAACACTATTCAGACAATACTTGCACACATGTTGTCTGAAATATCTCCAATAATCACGACAGCACGAGCAACATCACTCTTCAAAACTGCACGTCCCTTGAGGAATTTTTTTCCTCTGAAAATCCACGACGTGCACAAGTGCGTGTATGTATGATCTAGGGAGAGAACCGTAGCAATGTCCTTGTTTCTGTTAGTTATAGACCTTCTCTCTCCTAGGGTTTATCTCCACAAGGAAACATATTGCACAAGGAAAGTAAGAGTTTTATTAGAAACAAACTCCTTTTAAACATTAATACAATATCATGATAATATTAGCTTAATTATCTCATTATCTAGAAAGGCAAAATCTCATAAGATATTATACCAAATCAAATCAACTTAGGAAGAAATAATATTAGGGAAATCTTTTAAGTTAAGGAATAAAATTAAGAATTAATATTTCCCTTCAATCTCCTCCTTTTTGCCTTTCTGGACAAAATGAGATCAAACCAATTTATCCTAGTTAGCTCAAGTCAACTCCCCTTGAGTTAGATAATTTTTCTCCCCCTGAATGCAATACAGTTAGCAAGAGTGTTGTTAGTAGTGTTGACAACATTCGGAACAACACCTGCAAAAACTTTTTGATATCTCAGTGAAACATAAGGACCATGATAACAAACCAAATAAACATTAAAAGGAACACAAGAGAAACAATTTCAATCATCCTCCTCTTTATCAGCAAGCTCTTCATCAGCAAGATCCTTATTATTGGCCTTGGTCCCTGATGGACCAGCTTGAGTAGTTTTAGTTTGATCTTCTCCTCCCTTTTTTTGTCCAGAAAAGACTCCTACCTCCAAAAGCAGTATGTAGTTGGCCACAAGATTTCCATAATAAGTTATGTCAGATTTAGCTTGAATGATCTTGGTAAGCGCATGATCAATTTGAGCCTGAATTTCATCTGTAGTGAGCAGTATGAAGTCCGTGGACTTGGGAGTGTCAGGCTTGCTTTGAGGAGTGACAGTTGATCTTGGAGAGGTCCCAGAGACAGGAGGTGCAGTAGGAGACTCAGACTAGGGAAGATCAATCTTTCGATTGCCTTTTAAAAATGGAGGAGCAATCTTGAATGTTTCACATGTAGAGCCAAAATAAGTACACGTAAATTCCAATCATTTATTTAATTTTAAAATGATTTTAGTGATGCATGTTTTATGAAAATGCATTATTTTAAATTATTTATGTTTATGTGATACACGTTAAAATATTTCTCGAGTTTCATGTTTCAGGCGATTATTCGATGCATGGTCGAGGAAAAGAGACCGGTGACGATTTTTGGCGATTTTAAAACGTGGTAATTTATTTTAAGTTAGGATTGAGGCATTTTTAAATGATTTATAAGTTTTTAGTATTTTTAAAGCCTAATTTAATTATTAGGTGATTTTATGATTTTAAAGTTTTTAAAGAATTAGCACTTGTACACTTTATTTCTAAATTAAGGGATCTTATTAGGTTAGAAGGGGTAATTATTTTAATTAGCTTGCTAATTAATAATTAAGCAATTTATTTCCCTAAATTACACCACTAAACTCACGCACACACCCATTTTACACACACTTACACGACACAACACACACACACACATAATTCAATTCAGATTTTGTTTCTTTTAAAAGAGAAAACCTAGGGTTCTTGGCCTAGAACAGCAGCCGCCCTTCCTCTGATTTTCCAGCAAGGTTTCGTTGAGTTTTCTTCAAAGAAAATCGCGCCACGTTCGTCCTGGATCGTCCCTCGCTTCCTTCCAGCGTCGGTGTCGTCGGTTTGGTAAATTTTAACATCAAAAGGCACGTATATATTGTTTTTCCTTCGTCGATCTAGTCATATTATGTGTTGTGATGTTTTTATGAGAGAAAATTCATGTGGGATGTAAATGGTTTGAGCAGAAAATTGTTTGATCAATTTATGCAACGTTTTTAGATCTCAGAATTTCTTTTTTACTGTATTTCGAATTACTGCGATTTTTCGGTCGAGATTTTGGGAAAACTTTCAACATGTGAAATGTAGAAATTTTTGATACCTTTGATTTGATATACAATTTGAAATATGTGGACAAATATTGAGTGAGCTATGACCGATTTCGTGGGACTGCTCAAACCGTGTTTTTCTGAAATATATGCTATTGATGTGTTCTTGAAGTTTTATTGTTGCAGGCTTCGTTGGAGATCGACGAGTGATCACTGCTGTATTTAGGTGTGTCGTTAATGATGCTGGGATGGTTATTGACGTTTCGTTTCGCGTCTTTTTGCACTTGGAAGAGTTAGTAGTCATAAAAATCATTTTGTGGTCAAAAGTCGTGTTCACGGGTTTATTGTGTTACTTGTGATGCGTGGTTGTTTTGAGACAATTGTATAGGCTGGAGTCAGTGCTATAGTATCCTAGATGGGTCTCGAGGTGTCGATTCATGGTCGGGATGATCGAGTTAGAGAGATTAAGTCACAAGCACAGAATTTCCGTTGGTTTACGTTCACAGTGGGTACACGGACCCTGGCACGGGGTCCGTGCCTTTGTTTCTTCCAAAGTGTCACTTTCCGAGGCACGGGGTCCGTGTCCTTACTTCTTTTCGGGTATGAATTTACAGAACCTACACGGACCCATAGCCAGACCTGGGCCCGGGGTCCGTGTACTCGAGATTTTGGGAAAAATTATATTTTTTGCTTTGGGGTTTTATATCATGGTTTAGTACGACGATTAATTGAGGTCAAGTCCCGAGTGATCTAGAATGTCCTAAGATATTTATTTAATTTGGTGCTGAGCACGAATACCTACGTCTAAGTTATGCAAGTTAAGTGTTGGAATTCGTGTTAGTATGTGCAGCAGTGGCCCCAAGCGAGATCCAACGAATCCCTCAAAGCCAAGTAAGTATGTTCGACGTGCAAGAAAATACTTTTAAGTTTTTGAGGTATGCTAAATGTGTTGTGACCAAATTATGTATAGGATTGTAAAGCGGTAAAGTATGACCAGGGACCAATCCACCCCGTTAAATTATGGACGGGTTTAGATCATGATTGGAAAACGGTAAAGTATGACCAGGGACCAATCCACCCGTTAAATTATGAATAGGGATCTCATGTATGTGGCAGTAAATCTTCCCTGTCAACCCAGTACTGTGGTTTAGTCTGATCAGACGTATTTATGTATGAGTCACTTGCTTTGAATCATGCCTCTACGTAAAATGATGATTTTTATGTATGTACAAGTTTGCAAGCATGTTTAAGAAAAATTTTATGTTGATGGCACGTCTATGATATGTACGTATGTTCAAGCTTATGTATGCATGTTAAAGTTCAAGTATGTACGTTCTATTTTAAAGTTGCATGTGATTTTATTACGTATTACTTGTTACTTCCAGTTTATATATGTTGAGTCTTTAGACTCACTAGATTTGATCGATGCAGGTGAGGATGAGTTTGAAGAGACGAGAAGTGGGGACTAGTGAGCTGGCTTGGACTGAGTGGGAGGCTAAACCTGAGGACTGCCATATTTTAAGTTCTTATGAAATGTTCAAAATACTCTGATTTCACGTTTTGATTACAATGTTTAAACAAGAATTTTTCCTTAGTAACTTTAGTTATGTTCACTCTTTTGCAAATATTTTCGGTTGGACAGTTCGTTTATGATCAAAGATTGAAAGCTTACTGGTATTTATGAAATTTTTTATTTTTCCGCAAATTTTAAAATAGTTCAAAAGTATGGTACATTACATCACCAATGTCAGATAGTTGCTCATCTATATTCCTAATAAATTCTTGTGAGATCAGCATCCCATATATCAGAATGGGAAATGGTAGATTCGACGCCTTGAGACCACCATCAGCATATTGAAGCACTCTGTTGAACACAAGCTTTCCAAAGTTAAAGACTCCGTTTGTTCCAATGGAGTATAGCACCAGTGCTTGGTGTCTAGTGACAATGGTGGTATTGGTGGATGGTGTTGTATTGCGGATAGCCAGCTTATGAAGCACTGGGTCAAATGAAGTGAGATTGGCGGCAGACAGGCGCTGAGGATGGGCTGGGAATTGAGTTAATAGGCCCCCTGTGAGTATGGCGGTGACCATATGTATATCAAGAGCAAGTCCATCATCATCCTCTGTAGAAGTCTGATACTTGGAGTTGATTGCTGCAGGACTGAACTCATAGATTTTTTTGCGAACAAAAACTTTCCCATATTTAGCATATCTTTCATCACCTACTCCATGTGATAGATTGGAGTAGAATTCCAGCACATGTCTTCTACTGAACGGAGTGACAGCTGAGACTGTGGATAGCATGGAGCAGTGTTTCAGAAAGGTGAGCAAATTATGTCTTGCAAAGGTATCAACATCGACGTTCTTTTCTTCCATAAAGTCACGTGCACATAAAGATGCCACTGAGCAACTGCGTGCTCAGTGTAGAATTTGGTAGAGAAGGCAGTGCCCAAGTCATAGCCACTGAGGTCCGTGTTGTCAGCAGTGTCCTCAACATCTGTCACAACATTTTCTGTATCAGAGGAGGCTTCAGACCCTTCTTCCATCAAATTAGTTTTGCTCTTTGAGGAGGAATAAGTAGACCCAGTGAGGCTGTTGTCATCAGATTCTTGCAACTTCTCAGGATTGGGCTTTGCATCCGGTGACTGAGCAGTGGATGCAGGGGCAGAGTGTTTGGCCTTTCTCAAGGAGTCCATGAACTAGGCCAAGGATACTTCATCCTCTTCAGACGAGGAATGTTCCTGTGGTGCAGCTTGTGTGGTTGTATCAGAGGGGTGCAAGTCTTCCTTACCACATGACGAGGAGGAAGACTTTGCAGTAACCCGTGGTGCGGGTTTTTTGCGAGCAACTAATTCTTAGTCCCCGTCATCTGAATCATCTCCTGAGGTTTCGGCTAGATCAATAAGAGACGGGCGAGTGGAGGGCTGGCCCTTATAGCGAAATCGCATGCCAGGTGTGAGATCAGGGTTATACCCAGCCTGTCTTTTTGATCGTCTTACCGGTGGTTGTGGTGGTTCGGGAAACCTAAAAATTGGAGGATTTCCGAGGTCTGCTGGATTCCCTGGCTCTTCTGGAGCAATGACCGGCCTCCAAAGGTTCTCGTGTTAGAACAGCGGGGATGATCTGTAGATGTGGAGCAGTGGGTGTTTCATCAGATGTTGCGGGAGTTGGGGCAACATCCTTTGCATGACCCATCTCACTTCGAATGTCATGTGTATCGTAAGTCTTTCCTGCCATTGATACAAATTAAATTGCAAGTAAAGAGGAGAATCGCGAAGAATTTCGGAAAGAAGGAAGAAATTTCACAGAGGGAAAATGAATAAAGATTTTCGGATGATAAGAAATGAAGCGGTGTGAAACAGAGTGATAATTATGCAAGCACAGTGTAACGGTAAAAAAAATCAGAACAATTCAGTCCATTGATTTGCTCCCAACGGTAAGAAAATAACGGCAATGTGAAGAATGTAACAGTTTTTCAAAAAGAATTACTGAGATAATTTAGGCCAATAAGTTTCAAAGTAATTTCCAGTATTAAAAACCGACATCGAATTTAACTCCACCCAAACATCAAAGATTACACAGATTCAATTTTTCATAGAATCTGAATTTTCATCGAAGTTTCTTAGTTGAAATACTCATTTCCTCATGACACAACAATATTCACAATATCATGTTTATGCATGTCCTATTTATGCCTAATAACAGAATGTAACAGAAATAGAAATCATGAAAACGAATATGAGATATGTTTACAGATGAAGTGTTGTATCAAATGTTGGCAACATCTTCCGACAACACACACATTTCCAGAGAAACAATTTTAATTTTTCTTCACACTTAGTGACTTAAAAACTTTCAGAACATAGAAGTGGTAGCTCTCATACTAGAAGAACGGTCTTTATTGGACTCTTCTAGGTAGCTTTTTCCATTTTCCTCCACTTCTGTGTTAATTTCAGAGGGGATAGCTTCCATACTAAAAGTACAGCCTTCATTGGGCTCTTTTAGATAGCTTTTTCCATCTTTCCTTCTGACACAGATCCAAAGCTTTTAATTTATTGTTTTTTAGTTTTTCTTGGGTTACTTGTCACATCAATTGAAGTTAAGTGACCATTCTTTAAATCTTTTTTGACTGAGTTCACATGTCTGGGTGTGAAGTTTTAAAATTAACACGGAATTGTTAGTGTATCAGAAAGTTATGCAACATAGTTCAACACAACATATCACAGTATGAATGTAATGCAGAATGCCTAAGTCCGAGAAATGCACATGCATGTTAGGTGTTGTCCGAGATGTTGTAACATCGGGGACAACATCTATGAATGATCAGGTAGAACACATAATGAGAGATTTCCTAAGGTTGGAGAATCTCTCAAAATCTAATGTTTTTGTGAATATGTCAGTCAGGTGGTTATTTGTACCGACAGATTCAATTCGAATCAATCCTTTCTCTACTATATCTCGAATAAAGTGGTGTCTAATGTCAATGTGTTTAGTTCGAGAGTGTGGTACTGGATTTTTCGAAATATTGATTGCACTAGAATTATCACAGTACACAATTATAGTTTCACTCTTAAATCCATAGTCTTCTATCATTTGATTCATCCATAGGAGTTGAGAACAACAACTTCCAGCTACCACATATTCAGATTCAGCAGTTGACAGTGAAACACAATTCTGTTTTCTACTATGCCATGAGATCAAATTATTTCCAAGATAAAAACAACCTCCAGATGTATTTTTTCTATCATCTAAATCACCAGCCTAATCAGCATCAGAAAAACCTACTAAATTCGAGTTGGTTTCTTGAGTGTACCATAATCCTAATTCAATTGTGCCAGCTATGTAACGTAAAATACGCTTAACAGCTTTTAAATGGGATATTTTAGGATTGGCTTGGTATCTAGCACACAAGCATACACTAAACATGATTTCAGGTCGAATGGCTGTCAAATATAGAAGGATACCTATGATGATGTGGTATAAAGTTTTGTCAACATTTTCGACAACATTATCTTTGTACGATTTTTCATTCGAGCCTATAGGAGTTCTCATTTGCAAATTTCTTAACCAAATTTTTTGCATACTTACTTTGACAGAGAAAGATGTCATCATGCACTTGTTTAATTTGTAAACCAAGAAAGAAACTCAACTCACCTACCGTGCTCATTTCAAAAGTAGATGACATGCACTCAACAAAATCATCAGCATGCTTTTGTGATGAAGAGCCAAAGATTATATCATCAACATAGACTTGACAAATAAGAATATCACCTTTGGATTTCTGAATAAAAAGAGTTTTGTCTACCTCACCTCGTTTGAAGCCAATTTCAAGTAGATATTCTGTCAGTCTTCCATACCACGAACGTGGTGCTTGCTTCAACCCATAAAGTGCCTTCTTCAATTTGTAGACATGATCCAAATGATGTGGATCCTCAAAACCCTTAGGTTGTCTAACATACACTTCTTCACTCAAAATCCCATTTAAAAACTCACTTTTGACATCTATTTGAAAAAGTCTGATTTTCATGTAGCATGCAATAGCTAGCAACAGTCTGACGGACTCAATACGGACAACATGAGCAAAGGTCTCATCGAAGTCAAACCCCACAACCTGTGTGTATCGTAGAGCAACCAACCTTGCTTTATTTCGAATGATGTTTCCTGACTCATCAGTTTTGTTTTTAAAAATCCATCTAGTACCAATTATATTACCATGGTCAAGAGATGGAACCAAGTTCCACACATCATTTCGAACAAATTTCTCAAGCTCATCATGCATAACATTAATCCAAAATTCATCTTTCAAAGCCTCATCAACATTTTTTGGTTCGAAATTGGATTTAAAACATGAAAATCTAACCTGTGAGTACATAGAGCTCATGCATATAATTTCAGTCATCTTTCGGTAATTCACTTTTTCTTTCTTTCAAGTTTGGACATCTTCTCGCATATTTCCGATTATTTGAGATAATAGATGGTTTTTCTGAGTTTTACTTGGAATATTCGGTCCATCATCTACTGCATCATTATCTCTGTTCGTTTCGTCCTCAGATTCAGTGATTTCAGTGTCACGTGTTGTGCTAGATGTTGCAAAATCTGGGGCAACACCTGCATTTGCCAGTATGATGGGAATTTCCAGAAGATCTTCCACATCATCTTCAGCTGTTTTATTTTTCAGATCTGCACACTCATCAAAACAACATTAATGGATTCCATAATAGTCATTGTCTGTAAATTAAAGCGATAAGCTCGACTATTAGTGGCATATCCCAAAAACAAACATTTATCACTTTTTGAGTCAAATTTTGCAAGTTGATCCCTATCATTCAAAGTGTAAAAAACACAACAAAAAACATGAAAGTATTTCAGATTAGGATTCTTTCCCATGATTATTTCATAAGAAGTCATGGTTTCATAAGAAGTCATGGTTGAACCATTTCTTAAATACACCATGTTTGAAATATGACAAGCTGTGTTAAGTGCTTCTGCCCAAAAACGCTTTGAGATATTCTTCGAAGCTAGCATCACCCTAGCCATTTCTTGCAATGTCCTGTTTTTGAGTTCGGCAATGCCATTTTGCTGTAGGGTTTTTGGTGCTGAATACTCATGTGAGATTCCTTTCCTGTCACAAAACGATGAGAATGAAGAATTTTCAAATTCCTTCCATGATCAGTCCTGATCCTTCTCACCGTCAAATTATGGAGGTTTGTGCTTCTTGTGACCAATTGTTTAAAGATGTCAAAAGTGTTTGATTTCTCCCTAATAAAACTTACCCACGAAAATCGTGAGAAGTCATCAACACATACAAAAGAATACTTCTTGCTTCCAAAGCTTTCGACTTCCATAGGACCCATAAGATCCACGTGAAGTAACTCCAGACAGCGTGTTGTCCCAGATGATGACAACACTGGATGTGACACACGAGTCTGTTTTCCTTTTTGACAATCTCCGCACACATAAGGTATACCAGAAGAGAGATTAGACATACCTAGTACTACATCGTACTTACACAAGTTTTTCAAGGTTTTGAAATTTATATGACCGAGTTTTTGGTGCCAAAGGTCGAGTTCACTAACTTGTGCACAATTGCATGAAAATTCTTCACCTATTTGGTAGCAGTTATCCGAAGACCTAGTACTTGTCATAATACACAAGTTAGTTTCATCTAAAACTTCACAAGTATGTTTAAACTTGACATTCAAATTTTCATCACACAATTTGCATATGCTAATCAAATTCAAATTTAATCCTTCAACATGAAGCACATTGTGGATCTTTGGTAGTCTTTCAACATTCAATATTCCCTTTCCAACAATCCTCATTTAGCTCCCCCTCCATAGGTTACTCTACCACCTTTTTGATCAACATAATTAGTGAGATGTTCTCGTGATCCTGTCATATGGCGTGAGCTCCCACTATCAAAGTACCAGTGACCTGCAGTGTTGGTTTTTAAAGATGTATAGACAACATTACAGTGAGTTTTTACCTTTGGTACCCAAATTTGTCTTACTGTATGTCCACGGTTGGAGGTGTTGCAGAAAGTGTTGTGCAATATTTGGGGCAACATCTGGCTTGTCTTTTGATTTATGCGGTCATCCTTGAGTTCAAAACAATATGGCCTGATATGACCAGGCTTCAAGCAGTAATGACATACGTACATGAGTTTTCTTTTCTTAGGAACATGTGCAACATGTTGTCTTTTTGGAGGCGTACTTTTGATAGACGTGGATTGTGACTGTGATGATGTGTCACTTTTTCCTTTCACAAAGACTATTGATTTTGAAGTTTCACCAATTTCAAACACACTGTCTTTGAAACCTAAGCCTTATCATCTCTTCCCATCAAGAGTATAGATTCATGCTTGGATGTGCTCGAATTGAAGTTGGACAAGGTTTTAGTTGCCTTTTGAAGCTCATCCTTTGTCTTGCCTAGTTCCAAGTCCTTTTTGCTCAGGATTATTTCAAGTTTAGCAACCACAACTTTTAGTTCGGTGTTCTCCTTCATGAGAGTTGATTTAAGCTTGTTTCTTTTGGTGCAATCAGCATACAACTCCTTATAAAGCTTTTGTACACTCTCAAGAGTGATTTCTTCATCATCAGCTTCCAACTCATCATCTACACCTGAATTTTAAGAAGATGTAGATATTAAACATATTGTTTTTGCGCACGTGTTGCGTTCAGGAGTGGCAACACCTAGGGCAACACCTAAAAGATTCACTTGTAGCCATCTATTTTTTGTCAACAGTGCAGTCAAAGAGGTGTGATTATCTTCATCAGTGGTTTTCTCCTCCTCATCAGATTCTTCATCGCTTAGTGAGACATTATAGCCTTTATTCTTTCGTAATATGTTAGCACATTCGTTAGCATAGTGACCAAAACCATTGCACTCTCTGCATTGCACCGAGTCATACTTTTTCGAATTAAATTGTCCCTTTACTTCATTCCTTGGATGAAATTGTTGCTTGGCAGAAAAATTTTGTGGCCTTACAGGTGCTGGAAGACTTGGAAACCGTGATGGTTGTTCAGTCTTCTTCTTGTCTCCGATCCATTTCAAATAGTCCCCAAATTTCTTTGTGATGTAGGCGATAGAATCCTCACAAAGATCTGACTCATTAACCTCTTGGGATATTTGAAGTAGATCATTGTAAGAGTTATTTGATACTTGGAAGGCAATCATCTTACCTTTGTCTTTTTTCTGCATATCTACATTCATCTCGAAGGTGCGAAGTGAAGTGATAAGATCTTCCAAAGCCACCTGACTCGTGTCCTTAGCCTCATCTATTGCACAAATTTTTATGTTGAATCTTTCAGGCAAAGAACGAAGAACCTTGCTAACTAATCGTTCATTGGAGATGGGGTCTCCAAGGCTGAATGCTTAATTAGCAATTTCTCGTAGACGATGATCATAGTCCAGTATATTTTCTGATTCTTCCATCTTCATCATCTCGAAATTGGAAGTAAGCATCCTTAGTCTAGTTCGTCGCACACTTTTAAAACCTTCACAATGTCTTTGAAGGATTTCCCATGCATCTTTGGCAGAAGTGCAGTTAGTAATCAAGCTGAACATGTTCATGTCAACTGAAGAGAAGATCGCATTCAGTGCTTTCGAGT
The DNA here is from genome assembly GCF_012295235.1 of Primulina huaijiensis. Classification (NCBI taxonomy): domain Eukaryota; kingdom Viridiplantae; phylum Streptophyta; class Magnoliopsida; order Lamiales; family Gesneriaceae; genus Primulina; species Primulina huaijiensis. The sequence goes on along the minus strand of NC_133310.1, from coordinate 17,964,022 downwards.
TGTAATTCGAGACCTGCACTTCCTCGGTAGTCCAACCACTTTTCGGTTTTATCAAGCTGTCACCATCTTCGTCTACCCTTTTTGGTAGAGTCCATCCATTGATGACACACCGCCATGCTCGTTCATCTATGGATTTTATGTAATACCTGATTTTGACATTCCATAGGCTGTAGTTGGTTCCATCTAAGATTGGTGGTCGAAGTGCCGTGTTTGCAAGGGATGTATCCATTTGATTAATTCTGTCAAACAAAACAAAAACCAGAATCAGCACTTAGTATATCAAGATAAGCTCTGATACCACTTGAAAGGAATATTGCTTGACAGATGTAGTAAATATACCAGTAGCAGTATAAGCTTGTAAATTTGTGTTTTATCAGAATTAAGTGTTGTGTCAAATGTTATAACATTTAAGACAACATGCGGCGGAATATTAGGTTGAAACACAAATTGAATTTAAATAAATAGAATGGACGAAATCAGATTTGCACAAGTATAAATACTTGTGAAGTGCCTCATGGCAAAAATTAATCACTAGAAAATTAAAACGTTTACAATACCAATCACTAGTGTTCTTAATTAAACTCAATTTCCTCAACAGTTTGAGGAAACAAACGCTTTCTAAAAACAACGAACAATACTAAAACGCAATTAAGAAAGCAAAAACGTGAAGCCAAAAACTGGAGCAACGAAACACTCTTCAGACAACACTTTCACACGTGTTTTCTGAGATGTCTCCAACAATCACGGCAGCACGAGCAACAGCACTCTTCAAAACTGAACGTCCCTTGAGGAATGTTTTTCTCTGAAAATCCACGACGTGCACAAGTGCGTATATGTATTATCTAGGGAGAGAACCGTAGCAATGTCCTTGTTTCTCTTATTTATAGATCTTCTCTCTCCTAGGGTTTCTCTCCACAAGGAAACATATTGCACAAAGAAAGTAAGAGTTTTATTAGAAACTCCTTTTAAAAATTAATAACATATCATGATAATATTAGCTTAATTATCTCATTATCTAGAAAGGCGCAAATCTCATAAGATATTATACCAAATCAAATCAACTTAGGAAGAAATAATTTTAAGTTAAGGAATAAAATTAAGAATTAATATTTTCCTTCGATAACTACAAAGGTACACAACCTTTTTGTGGAAACGAAGGCCAAGGGACACGACTGTATTGATAAAAGACGCAATTGTTCTTGGCAGACGCACATGTACCGAAAGGGTGAATTTTTCTAGTGTACTTTTTGGTCCGAATGGGTGCTTCTCACGTGGTAGATTTACTATATTTATTGAGAAATTAATTTTCTAAAATAATAAATATAATCTCCAAATAATTTTGTCCAAGAAAAAAATAATTGGGTCAAAACCCAAAGTCCACATTTGGCCTTAATAAAAATGAGTTAACTTGGTTTGATTTTCAAAGTGGGATAATTCTTAATTTCATTTCATTCAATTTCCAACAATCTTTCACATAATAAAATTAGCGCATGTATACAGACTCATCTGAAAGTTCTTGTGACTTATTATTGCATTAAGATAGGTAGTTTGTGGTTTTGAATCTTTTTTAGTAAGATACTATCAGATTTACTTGTGGTTAGTGACGCGATATCTTGAACTAGTTAACCTTTATGTAAACCAAGTCAACAATATTTATATAAATAGTTATAAACATATTTTGTTCTCATGTTGTCTCCATTTCGTTCCTGGACCATATATTAGATTCACAAGTGTTTTTATCGAAGTGGTCATACTTCGTACTTATATAAGTTATCTCCTATCTAGATTGTGTCATACTCCAACTTTTATATAAAGGAATCATTAAAATGAAAATTAATATCACCACATGTTGCAAGTATTTTATACTTAAATGTTATAGGAATGAGCCGGCGAAGTTCCAAGTACTCAATCTAATATTTATAACTTAGTTGTCCCATTAAACCAAGGTCTTAGGATCTTCAATTCTCACGGTCAGGTTACCATTATAAAAATTTTATTTTTCTGAGTTTTAAGCTCATTCAACTTAAAAATTTTTACATTTAATTTCGATTTATTTCTTTAGTAAATGGATCCTCTATGTTTTTGTTTTGATTCACATATTCAATTAAATAATCTCATTTAAGATCAAATTGCCTTATGACATTATCTTTGATGGGTATGTTAAGACTTACCATTGTACAAACTACTTTATTTTCTTCCTATTGCTGATTGACTATAATAGTGAATCATAATAGAAGGCACTCACTTATTCCAAAAAAGAATCTCATCTAAGAAATTTCTCAGTCAGCCAGCTTCTTCTCCAGCTTTATCTAAAACAATAAACTTGGATTCCTTAGTGGATCGAGCTATATATACATGTTTTCTTAAAATATTTTCATGACACCGCTCCTCCACCTTTTGTCAATACATATCCGCTAGTGTATTTGAAGTCTTTTGTGTTAGATATCCAATTTTCATTACATTATCTTTCGAATATTGGTAGATATTTTGTATACAACAATCCATATAGGGGCTACTTTGTATTCGACCTCGCATTACGAATATATTTAACTTAAGTTGCTATATGGGTCTATTATAATCCCTGATAAATCATTTTGAATTTTCATTTTCAACTAATGTTGGACAAGAGTATCACAACCATCAATCTTTCAGAATTTGATGTTCTCGTTGTGGCCTGCCTTTCGATCCATCAGCGCCGAGAATCTAGAGATGGCTCCTACAGGTTCAAGAGTTGGCTCTCGTGATGTAGCATTTTGAACCAGAAGTTCAATAGATGACTCTCATTCACGTAGTATTTTGCCATGTATAACATTTATTTTTCAGTGTTCCTGTTAGTGACTGTCTTTGATAACATTTTGTCAGACCCCGGGCCCAGACTTGTATATGCACAACTACACAATATGCTCTTATATAAATTACTTCGTATTCGTCATCATTTTACAAAAAATAGTACTTAACTTGTAGTCTATTGTAAGCACTTATAAATAATTTAAACTTTCATTTTCAATTAATGTGTGACAAGAATATTACACTCCCGGGGGATGATAATCGAGTATGAAAAAAATTTATTTTTAGAATCTACAAGAAAAATGCTTGAGGTAAATCAGTAATCTTAATATTTTCGTGAGAAAGAAAATATTTGATTTTTATTAATTCATGGGTTAAAATTTCAGCACATTGATTTTTAATAAAAAGGAACTTTTGAGAGTTATCTAGCAATTTTCTTAGCTAGAAATTTTAAAAGTAATTTAATTAGAAACTTTTCGGGACTTTTATAAAATCTTTTAGTACTTTTAAATGTTGAATTAACACTTTCAAAGTCTGAAAAAAATAAAATAAATAGAAAACCCTCACCTCCCACAAAACGTTTTCACATAAAAGTCCAAGAGAGAAGAGAAATCGTTCAACAGATAGGGTTCAAGGAGGAGAGCAAGGTCTTCAGTTCTCTACAATTTTCAAGTGTGATCGGCGTATCTTCCAGGCAATAGGGTTGTTTTCGAACCATCTACGCTACAAAACAAGTCAAGTTTTATGTGTTTCTTGACTCGATGAATTCCTAATACGTTTCCATGATATGTTAAAGTTTTAAGTGAATCTATGAAATTATATTGGCTTCGTGTCACGGTTGTAAGGATTTCCCATCATGTCATGGTCTGTGAGTCCAGTGTATATATATGTAGATGTGTAAAAGTGTCTGCATGTGTATGTGATCGTGTATACATATGGTGCGAGTGTGTTGCTTGTGATCTGGCAGTGTGTGTCGTGTAACTGCATATGTGTGATGTTGCGTGGGTGAGTTGGTGAGGGCTGTTGCGTGCGTGAAACGGATGAGAGCGTGCAGGTCGTGAAGCTTGGGAAGCGGACATGATGCTCGAAGGAAGGGTCGCACTACCGAGGGATGATCGGACATGGAGCTACGGGTTTGAGTTGCTGCGCACAAGGTGCGCGCACCCCACACTAATGCATCTTGCCCAAGATCCCGATCGATCAATTTAACGAGTGCGAATCAACCCTAATTTGTGGCATACTGCCTGGTGCATAAATAGGCGGTTAGTCGTGCGAGGTTAGCAAGAGCCGAGGGTGCAGAGCGTAACTTGAAGTGCAGGCGATCTAGGAGCCTTAAGCACGGGCGATTCACGCATATGGCTACAGGTGCTGCCCGCATATATGAGCTAGTAGTGGCTCGAGCTCGATGCCAGCCCTCCTCGTATCATCGAGTAGTGCCCCGAATCCTCACGATGTGATGGATGTGTTCCCCGTTAAAAATTTCAGAATGAATTATTTTTTAAAATGAACTATATATCCGTAAGTGTATTGATACCCCCGGACCTGAGTGTGGGTCCGGCCCATTCTCGGTAGCCCAGACAGTTAATGACCCAACGTTCGGAAAAATCGGGAGGTCAGATTCATGACGCAACATAACGTAAGGTCACCTCATTGCTCTGAAGCTTTTTGGGAGGTCATGCCAGCCGACCTCCCATGCCGACCTCCCATGCCGACCTCCCAAGAGTTTCCGAGCCGACCTCCCGTATCGTGGAATCGTGTCGATTGGAAGTGTTATTGCCGAGCTCCAATAGGACCTAGATTCTAGCCGGGCTCATACCCCGAAGAGCCTCTATTCGGATTTCAAAGGGTAGCCCACAAAAATCAAGCCCAAAAGAGTAAGGCCCATTACGATTTAACCAAATCTTGCACCAGATTCTGGGGATCTAAATCTACCAAATCAGAACTCTATTTTTCTCCTATAAATATCAGGTTTCATTTATCGTTTATTCATTCATATACTCACTCACTCTACACACACATTATTCTCTCTGTTTTCTATTCTCTGACTTGAACGTCGGAGGAGCTACGCCGGAACAACCTTTTGACCCCTTCTAATGTTCTTGTTTGTGCTTCAAGATTTCGAAGGTCCGATCTGAGATCCCCAAGTGAAGATCCGACCTCCCGGTTGCCATCCCGGATTTCAGCAACATCATGTATATATGTGAAGATCGATATGGGGAATTATTTTAAAAAGGAAAGGGCTATTTAGAAAGAAAGAAAAATTGATGCGTATAGAGATTCTTTAAAAAAATGGCTAAAACAAATTTTGCACACAACATGTTTTTGTTATCAGTATGCATTTATTTTTAAGATTTTGATGATTTGTGGTGAAGTCATGACTGATTACGGGCTTTGGACGTCGATCTTCGGATCAATGTTGCACTACCAAACCTATTGACTTTGATCTTGGCCTTCGGATCGGTGTTGCTCTGCCAAACCCGAATCCTTGTATAATCCATCGAAAGACTATGAATGTTAACTCGAGGAAATTGCTAAGTCACATATCTTAAAATTAAATGTGTTTTTATAAAAGGAATTTTAAGGAAAAAGTTTGTTGTTTATGTTGATGGTTAAGGGTTCATATGTGAGGTTAAAGTTTGGGTATTTTACAATGATGTGACTTCGTTGAAATGGATGAGCCGGGTAAGAAGCTCCAACGGGTCAAATCAATAATTTATAGTTTTTAGGGAATTTGAGTGAAGATAATGGCTTCAATAGCACCTGCAAACAATGAAAAGAACTCGTGAATGGGCGCCGGAGGGGTGTCCGGCGTGGCCACTCCGATGCTTAAGTCAGCAGGTTGAAGATGAACACAAGCAATATTTGGGAGAAAATATGTATAATGCTTAAGAGTTCAAAGATTTCAGAATCCGTAAATGACATTAATACCTGCTATTTATAGTAGAAGATGAGGTAGGTACCTCGATTCCAGTGCTACCTACTATGTATGGCAAGTCGGCTGCCCATACCCTATCTTCTGATGACTTCTAGGACACTCCAAGCCCAAGTTGTTCTGACAGATTAGACGTCCTGTATCAATCATACTCGAGTGTGGTTCAATTCTCGAGGTGGCTCGGGCAATTGATTACCCGGGTACTTATATGAGAGCTCGGGCGATGATTACGCAGGAGACCGGGCTGTTCGAAGAATACTTGGGAAATATGTAGTGCTCGGGCTCTTGATAGTGTCCGGGTCATCAACGACCCGGATCCTTATGGGGGTATCACCACCCATCCCTAAAATAGTCGGGCTAGAGCTTGACTCGCTGTCCCGATCAGTCCAAGATAATTAATAGTGCATAAAATTGGAGTCTTCAAATATCCCATAGATGAGATGAAATGCTGAGACCTCCTGTCCCCTGGGTTCATAATAACTTATTGTTTAACATTCTTGGGCCCTGTCGCTATTACCACGATGACACGTGTCATAGCATGAATTCCCGCCTAAAAGACGTTTCGCATTTCGAGAAGTGGATAAGTCTGACGCCTTGATAACCGTACACGTCTTTTCACCTCTTGGCCCCATTTCCAAAAACGTATCCTAGACGTTTGTGCATTTATAGATCAACGGCTGTGATTAGATTCTTCCTCCTATACATAGTCATTCACCCACTTTTCAATCGTACTAACAAACTCTCATCCAGGAAACACAATGGCTGGTGCAAGTAGTTCGAAAACTCCGAGTATGACCGAAGCCTTTAAGGAATCCGCTCTAGAGATTCGAAAATCTACTATGGAAGATGAAGTATTTCACGCAATTCTTGACTACTGGGAAGAGCTTCAGGGGCTGAAACTTTTTTATGATTCTGGAGAAGCTATTACTCCTAGCCTAGTGGCCAAACTGAAGAGAGTGCGAGAGCACTTGCATATAGCTGAGTGGGTAGACGTCTTTACAGATGGTCGTATCTACCAATTAATGCTTCGGAAAGAAATAAAAATCCTTAAGCGTATTGCCGATTCAGACAGCTTCCTGAAGACTTCCACCGGGCCTTTAGCTGCTTGGGTGAAAATATGGATAATTGCTGTAGAGGAAGAATATGATTATGTAGTACGTGCTAATGTCTATGGTTGAATAAAATACTAATTCTAGCATGTCTTTATCGTTACTTTGCTGTAATCCTTTAAGTTTATCAGTTGATACATATATATCGCGAGTAGGACAAGATTAATTGATAAATCATAATGCCAAGCCTTAACATCTCCCGGGCTTTCCTTGAAATGCCCGGGCCTCTAGCCTCCCGGACTTTCCTTGAAATGCCCGAGCCTCATGCCTCCCGGGCCCTGAATACGGTGCTCTGTCGATTATTCTTCTCGGGTATTCCAAGAGACGTCATTATGACACACGCTTCGCATTCATATCATTCCATGTTCCAAGAATTTGTTCATTCCGATACATTGATAATTGTAGCTCCTTCTTTCTTCATAAATAAAAAACGTTTAGACTAGCACTCGGCTCTCCACCTTCTTCCACATTAACTACCACCTGTCTATAAATAAGAAGATGAAAGTGAAATAATAACAATAATCCAATATGCCGAGTTCGAGTGAGTCTACCGCTTGTAGCAGCACGCATGCCATTGTCACAGATAAGATGCTTCCTTATCTGGAAGACTTGAAGAAAACTATTGAAAAATATATCTCGGTAAAGGTTATGTCTTCATGGTTCAAGATTCAAGATCTCCAGAATTCTTATCAACATGGTTTGGCATTTACTCGTTCCCAGAGGGCAGTAGCGAGAAGATACAAACAACAATTTGATGTCAACCACGTTACAGAGCTAGCAACTGATCAAGTTCTCCTGCATGCAATGCTATGGAAGGAGTGGCATCAGCTAAAGAAGATTTTCTCTGCCGAATCCTTTACTAGTTTAAGAATCCATGAACTGAATAATTGTATAGTTGAGTGGCAGGATTCTGTAGATTCTGAACTAGCTGCTGTAACGTGGCATAGATTATTTCCTCAATAAAATTTTAGTAGATGTAATTCTTTTTCTTCCTCTTCTTCTGCCAATGAATTCTGGGCTTTAAAATGAAATGCCGGGTTCTCACACCTCCCGGGTTTAAAATAAAATGTTGGGTTTTAATTAGAGTACCGGGGCCTCAAATCTCCCGAGCTGATAATAAGATTCCGAGGCTTGATATCTCCCGGGGTTAACATGAGGTGTAGGTTTCTTAAATCTCCCGGGTTGTTGATGAGGTGTCAAAATGACGTGTGCCCTTTTATTCCAACGGTCAGGAACGTTTCGCCTTATGAGGAACCGATAAGTCTGACACTTTAATAATTGCGTGTGTCCCTTCGTATACCGGCACACTTTTCGGGGTGCATCCTGATCGTCCAAGTGTGTTTGGATCGACGGCCGAGATCCGTTCCCACAGCCTATATATATTAGGCCTCCTATTTTCGAAAAAACACTTACAAATTTGAAATCTCGGCGAATCCCTTGCGAATTTTTCCCTTGAAGTTCCTCCGCGCAAAAACCCTGCGTTCCGACGATCCTCCACCGTCTTCTTCAAAAAAAACTCGTAAGTTTTTCTTTCAAATTATGTCTGAATCTACTTCTTCGACTTCAGGAGCCAATGCGCGAGGCTCGCCTAGTTACGAGTCCACCGCGCTGCGCTCTGATTCCTCTCCTTCTCCGCCTCGCCGTTCTATTACTCGGCCTCCTAATAAACCTTCAACTTACCAAACTACACTAGTCTCTTCCAAACCCTCCTCTTCGAGTCATGCCCGAGCTCTTGCAAAGAGCAAGGGTAAGGGTAAAGCCCGGGCCTCGAGCCCTCTTTCTTCCGAGACCCCAGGAGTTCCCTGGTTCTCCTCCATGAGTAGCACTCTGCGCTCGGGGGCAGAAGAAGAGCTCCGGGCTCTGGGCTCTATCCCCTCCACTTTTCCCATTCTAATCCCCGGTCCTTCTGATCGGGCAGATCATCCTCCACCCGGTTATACTACTTTTTTTCAGGATCAACTTAGAAATGGTCTCCGATTCCCCCTCCCTTCTTTTTATATCGAGGTTGCTATGTTTTTTGGTGTACCTATCAACCAACTCCATCCTAATTCTTTCAGGATTATGGCCTCGACCTATGTCTTTTTTAAAATGAACAATCTTCTCATCACTCCCCTCATCCTTCACTCTTACTTCACTTGCCGATTTGGGGATAACGCTTTTTCCTTGACGGCCCGGTTCAATTCCCGGTTCCTTGATGACATCCCTTCTTCCCAGAAAGGATGGAAAGGAAGATATTTCTTTCTTCAACTTCCGACCCTTCTCTCTTGCCAAACTGGTTTTCTGCTTTCCCTACCCCCACAACCTACCCTTCCCAGGGCTTATAAGTATTAAGAACCATACCTGATAAGCCAGCAATTAGTAGAGGGTAAAAAATATCCCTCCACTCCCCTTATCTCCACTGACAACCTGATAGCGTACGGGTTGAGCGCCCGGGCCGAGGACCCCCTGGACCGGGTAATCGACGAAGTTGCAGGCTCGGATTCTCAACCTGGTAATGCATATCTCTTCCCTTCTCTTATCTCTTGTTCTTTGTTTATACTTATTTAATTTCTCACAACCCTATTCCTCTTTATACAGATAATCCCAATATGCAGGCGGCCTTTGCCAAGAAGCGGGCAGCTGAGAAGGCGGCCCGAGAGAAGGAAATAGCAGCTCGCCGAGCAGCTGTGGAAAAAGAAAAACAGCGGGCTGCGGAGGAGGCAGTCCGGAGAACTGAAGCTGTCCAGGGTAGCATTCCCCGGGTAATGACTGAGACTTCGGAGGAGGCTGAAGATTTCATTCCTCTCAGTCAGAGGAAATGAAAAGCTGCTGCGGACCTCGAGCTAGTTGTTCTCGAAGATCTCCTTGAGGATGGCCAGGGATCCTCCCGATCTGCCTGATGTCCTCCCCTACGTCCTCCTTCCGCTGAAGCACCCGGTCAGGAGCTTCCTCCACCTGATCAGCCCTCTCGGGCCAATGTCTTTTTTGAGGGGGCTACTTCTACTGGCGTCATGCGCCTTAAGCAGATACTCAATCCTGCTGAGGAGGCACTTTTGAAGAGCAGTCCCGCCAGTGTAAGATTCTTGGAGGGATCAAACCGGCTCCTATCTGTAAGTTTTATCCCTTCTATTTCTTTCTTAGTTGCTCGTTTGCTGCCCCCCCTTCTCTTTTTTCTCTTTTTTTTTTTAACTTCTCTTATATAGGCGGCTCATATGATCATCTCGGCGTTTGAGGAGGTGGCCGTAGTGGCCACGAAAAAGGGACAGCAAGCCCAGACTGCTCAAGAAATCAATGATCAACTTCAAGGGGAGCTTGCTCGGGCTCAAAAAATTTACGAGGATAAAACGGCCGGTCTCCAAGCTTCCTTAGATCAACAATTGGCCTCTGCCAAGACTGGCCGGGATGAAAGTGTAGCCCGGGAAGAGGAGCTTGGGAGGCGGATTGCCCTCCTTGAGTCCCGAGTTTGCTACCTTGAGGATGAAGCCAACATACAGCAGCATCGGGCCGTTGCTGCAGAGGATAGGCTTAGGCTCTTACAACTGACTCAAGAGGAATGGCGAACCGTCTTCCTTCATTCTTCGGAATTTCAAGCGGCTGTTGAAGACAAGTCTTACCACTATTTCAAAGTCGGCTTTCAGAAATGCCAGGAGCAGTTTGAGGAAGAAGGCCTAATCCCATCAAATAAGGAGGGCTTCCCGGATATAGATAAGGCCATCGATTCCCTTCCCAAGGACGAAGCTGCTGTCAAGGAGGCCGAGAAGGCTCCTGAAGAGGCCGGAGAGCGATCCACTCCAGTAGACGTAGATTGAATAGGATTGTCATTCTTTTCAATTTTCCTTCAGCCTTCGGGCATAAATTACTACTCTCTCTGTTTACTTCGGTTGATGTTTTTTTTTTTACGATGCTCAAATATCTCCTCAATTACCCATTTACTTGAACTCATAATAATTACAAAAATTTCCAAGTGTTATGAATTAACCGGGAGTTTTAATAAGTAACCTAGACAATGAACCATTTATCCGGACAACAACTCGTGCTCTTAATATATGCAAGAATCATAGCCTTTTTAAGTCAAGACATAGGCTTGAATAACCGTGAAATATGAATCTTGGGTCGGAGGGCGTATCCCGGGATTAAAGAATGTCAAGGTTCGTTAACCCAAGCCAGGGTGTAGCGTCCTGGGCTTTTAAGAACCAAAGTACGGAGCCTTGGGCCGGAGATCATGTCCCGGGACTTGTGAATGGTCGAGGTGTGGTTCCCCGAGCCAGGGTGTAGTGCCCTGGGCTTTTTAGAACCAAGGTGCGGAGCCTTGGGCCGGGGATCATGTCCCGGGACTTGTGAATGGTCGAGGTGTGGTTCCCCGAGCCAGGGTGTAGTACCCTGGGCTTTTTAGAACCAAGGTGCGGAGCCTTGGGCCGGGGATCATGTCCCGGGACTTG
>NC_133310.1:17950604-17951659 GCF_012295235.1 Primulina huaijiensis | reverse complement strand
GCCTGGACCACTTGAGCAGAATTCTGGCTAAGAGTTGGCCACCAGAACCCGGCAAGCATTGTCTTCCGGGCCAAAGCCATTCCTCCGAGATGCTCAGCACAACATCCCTCATGTATTTCTCGGAGGACATAATCCACTTCTCCTTCAGATAAGCATTTTAGCAGAGGTCCCTGGAATGATCTTCTGTATAAGATTTTATTTAAGAGAACAAACCTGGGAGCTTGTCTCTTGATTTTTTGAGCCCGAGTCCTGTCTTCAGGTAATTCATTTGTTGTAATGAATTTAATCAATGGCGTCATCCAGGAGTCCTCGGGTACTGGTAATATTTCTTCCTCGGTGGACAGGACCAAACGGGAAACATGCAAAATTTCCCGGGTGTTGACTTCTGATAATGAGGCAGCCATTTTTGCTAGAGCGTCTGCCTCTCCATTTTCCTCCCGGGGTATTTGTTCGATACTCCAATCCACAAAGATTGCTGCCTGGGTTTTTATGAGCTGTAAATATTTGAGCATCCTGTCATCTTTAGCTTCATAAGCACCCTTTATCTGCTGAGTGATTAATTGTGAATCAGAATATACAATAATACGGGAAGCTCCAATATCTTTAGCAGCTCGGATTCCCGCAAGGACGGCTTCATACTCAGCTTCATTGTTATTAACCCGGGAATCAATTCTTAAAGCCAACTTAATCTTCTCTCCTGGAGGAGATATTACTACAACACCTACTCCGCATCCTGCAAGGCTAGACGCCCCATCCACAAACACCCTCCATACTTCATCTTCATCGGGTTGTACCATCTCGGACAAAAAGTCTGATAAGGCTTGCGCTTTAATGGCCACCCGGGGTTTGTATTCGATATCATACTCTCCTAACTCCACTGCCCATTTGATCATTCGCCCAGATACTTCAGAATGAGTCATGATCCTGCCTATATGACTATTAGTCAAGACAATTATTCGATGTGACAAGAAGTAAGGCCTTAGCTTCCGGGCAGTCATGATCAAGGCCAGAGCAATCTTCTCCACTTCACTGTACCGGAGTTCGGGTCCTCTCAG
>NC_133310.1:17948000-17950217 GCF_012295235.1 Primulina huaijiensis | reverse complement strand
GTAGCTCCTGCATTCTTTAACCCGAAAGGCATTACAATATAACAAAATGTACCTCCCGAGGTGATGAAGCTAGCTTTATCTTGATCACTCTTGGCCAGGGGGATTTGATGGTACCCCTGGTATGCGTCCATGAAACTCAGTAATTCGAAGCCCGATGTGGAATCCACCAATTGATCAATACGGGGCAGAGGATAATGATCCTTGGGACACGCCTTATTGAGATCGCGAAAGTCCACACACATGCGCCACTTCCCTGTTGATTTAGGCACTAATACCACATTCGAGAGCCAAGTGGGGAATTGAATTTCCCGAATGTGACCGGCTTTCAAAAGCTCTTTTACTTGTTCATCAATAACTTTGTCCTTTTCGGGGCCAAAGTGTCTCTTTTTCTGCTTTATCGGGTGAGATCCCGGGAGGATATTTAGTTGGTGCTCAGATATCAAGGGAGAGATTCCCGTCAATTCCTGCTGGGACCAAGCAAAAACGTAAATATTATTCTTTAAACAGTTAAGTAGACTGACCCGGGTGGATATATTAAGATCTCGGGCCACCCGGATCTGCTGGCCTGGTCCAATCTCCACAACTTCCTGCTCCTCTTCTGTCACAAAATGCACTTCTCCCTTCTCAACTGCTCCTCCACCTACTTCATCAGTTCGAGCCTTCTTCCAAGCCTTCTTTGCTTTGCTCTGATCTACCCGGACAGCTTCTACATAACATTTCCGGGAGGAAGCTTGGTCTCCCCGGACTTCACCCACTCTACTACCAACCGGGAACTTAATCTTTTATTGATAGGTAGATGCTACGGCTTTTAATTCATTCATAGCGGGCCTCCCAAAAATTATATTATATGATGAAGGGGAGTCTACCACAGTAAAAGTAGTCATCGCCGTCTTCTTGAGATCTTGGGAACCCAGAGTTAATGGTAGGACGATTTCCCCTTCCGGGTAGACCACATGGCCAGCAAACCCAAAGAGGGCAGTTTCCACGGTTTCCAAATGGTTACCCTGCAAATCCATCTGCACAAAAGCATCTTTAAAAATTACATTTACAGAGCATCCCGAGTCAACAAAGACTCTCAGAATGTCATAATTGGCCACTCGGGCTTGGATAACCAGGGCATCATTGTGGGGTAGATTCACCCCCTTCAAATCCTCTGGGCCAAAACTGATGACCGCTTCACTCCTCTTCATTCCTTCTACCTCCATACACGCCCTCCTACTCCTCGACTTCCTTGCCCGGTTGGAGTCTCCATCAGTAGAGCCTCCTGATATCATTTTTATCAATCCTGTAGCAGGGGGTGAATTCTTTTTCGTCTCAAGATCGGGCTCTCTTCTCCTAACGGGATCTCCTCTCGGTACATTCCTCATACTTCCTCCCCGAGCGTTGGGCCCTGGCTGTGCAGATGTCCATGGCAATCTCGGCCTCTTATGGGCTTGACTTTGCTCTGGGGCAGAAGGGAAGGAATAGTTTCCCTTCAATGTTTTGCAATCTTCGGTGTTGTGATAACACACCTTATGGAGAGTACAAAATCCTCTTTTCTCAGGTCGGGATAATTGATGGTCCGGGGCCAGATTCCTACTGCATTCCTGAACCTCTCTGTCCCGGGTAATCTTAAGAGGCACGTGGTGAGAGAAGTGTCCTGGATTATTCCTTCTCTGTCCTTTCTCCTCGGGCCTAGCTACCCGGTCTCCTCTTTCTTTCCTTACAGCTTCCCTCTTCTGCTTCTGGGCTTCCTCCATGTTGATGTATTTTTCTGCCCGGGATAATAAGTCTTCGAAATCCCCGGGCACTTTTTTGGTCAACGACTTGAAAAATTCACCCTCCCTCAAGCCTTGTGTGAATGCCGTAGTTTTTGTTTCAGTAGCGCAAGTAGGTACATCCAAAGCCACTCTATTAAATCTTTTAATATAAGCCCTCAAACTTTCATCCAGGTTCTGTTTGACTTCAAAAAGACTAAAAGCGGTCTTCTTGTATTTCTTGCTGCTACTGAAGTGGTGTAGGAACACCTTCTGGAAGTCTTTAAATGAATTAATACTCTGAGGGGACAGTCCCTCAAACCACCTTTGAGCTGAGTCCACCAAAGTGGTGAGGAACACTTTACACTTGATTCGATCTGTGTAACAGTGTAACATGGCCATGTTTTCAAACCTGGCTAGGTGCTCCTCAGGATCCGCATTGCCATCGTAATCTTTTACTTTGGCGGATTTGAAGTTCCCG
>NC_133310.1:17730369-17947592 GCF_012295235.1 Primulina huaijiensis | reverse complement strand
CGTGAATGGGCGCCGGAGGGGTGTCCGGCGTGGCCACTCCGATGCTTAAGTCAGCAGGTTGAAGATGAACACAAGCAATATTTGGGAGAAAATATGTAAAATGCTTAAGAGTTCAAAGATTTCAGAATCTGTAAATGACATTAATACCTGCTATTTATAGTAGAAGATGAGGTAGGTACCTCGATTCCAGTGCTACCTACTAAGTATGGCAAGTCGGCTGCCCATACCCTATCTTCTGATGACTTCTAGGACACTCCAAGCCCAAGTTGTTCTGACAGATTAGACGTCCTGTATCAATCATACTCGAGTGTGGTTCAATTCTCGAGGTGGCTCGGGCAATTGATTACCCGGGTACTTATATGAGAGCTCGGGCGATGATTGCGCAGGAGACCGGGCTGTTCGAAGAATACTTGGGAAATATGTAGTGCTCGGGCTCTTGATAGTGTCCGGGTCATCAACGACCCGGATCCTTATGGGGGTATCATACAAGTTTTAATTTTAGCATTTCGAAAATAAATGTGTACTTGAGGATTATTTTATATGAAAAAGAATTAAGGAAAATTGTTTAATGCTAGTCTCATTTTTATTTATGTTATTTGTTATCCGCTTTGTTTGATGAGACAGTTCTCTTTAAATTAGAGTTTTATTTTGTGTTAGGATTGTCAAGTATTGCAATGGTTAGAAGCTTTTGTTATTTTTGGGATGACGCCTTATGAGTTTATGTTATGATTTATGACAGTGCTATTTTTGAAAAAATTGTTACTGAAATATTATGTTTTAGATCCTCAAGCTTCAGTATTTTAAAAAAAATATTTCGCGTATTCTTTTTTTAAAAAAAATATGACATTTCAACTTAGTATCAAAGAATGATTCGGAATGATAAGTTCTCGCCTGCGGACCATGAATGAATTCGTTCGGCTTCGCCACTCGGTCTATAAGTTTACTTTTATGAATGTTAAAAATTAAATATTTAATTGATATTTTAACGTTTTCAAAGCTTAAGCTATGATACATGAAATATTAAACTTTCATGTGAATTGGTGTCGTGGATTTTGGGCTGTATGTTATCAGATATAGCAGGAAGAGGAAAAACCCTATGATAAACAAGAATAAAAACAACACGAGCGATTATGAAAATGAGAGTAATGAGGAGAACAATTGGAATATAAATTTCGGCTATAACACAAAAGAGCAAGTCTTAGTATAGTTGTTGCAGCAGCTGGTGGCTAGACAGGACGAGGGAGGGGGAAATAGGATAACAGGGGCGTGGCCCTTGGTACTGTTCAGGAACGCTTCAGGCGCAACCAACCGAAATAATTTCTGGTACTATTGATCCACTGGAAGTTGAAGGTTGTATCAAGTCACTGGAGGTAATTTATGAATATATGCAACTTGCTGATCTTGACATGGTGCGATGTGCCATTTATATGCTGTGAGATGATTCCTAAAAAGAGCTACATTGACTTTGAATCTTGTTATTCTCACTTGGTAGTAGTTCAAGACAGTTCAGGCTGACCCAGAAACCACAATGATTACATTTATGATACTTTTAGTTGGAATACCTATTACTGCATTGATTGATTCTGGTGCTACACATATTTTTCATTTTTAGTCTTTTATGATGAGATTGTCTGTTTTGCCTAAGAAATTTTTGATGGGTTACTGTGTGACTGTGATTTGGGGGGAGAAACTTTTATCTACCCACATGCTTAGAAATGTCGAACTGATATTCCAAGGGAGTGTATTGAATGCTAACTTGATAGTTTTACCTATGCCTTATAGTTTGATCTTATTCTGCGATTTCTGAGGAGACTCGACCACAACTAGCTGAAAGAGAAGTTGTTAATGAATTCTCAGATGTGTTTCTTAACGAAATTTCTGGACTTCCACCGGACAATGAGTTCGAGTTCTCTATCGAGCTATTGCCTGATGTAGCGCTCGTTTCTAAGGTGTCCTACCTACTAGAACTAGATAAATGAAGTATTTGAAAGATCAAATTCAAGAGTTGTTGGATAAGGATTTCATATTACCTAGTTTTTCACCATGGGGTGTGCCGGTTTTGTTTGTTAAGAATAAAGATGACATTATGAGGTTGTACATTGACTATCGAGAGTTGAACAAGCTGACAATGAAGAATAAGTACTCATTACCAATGATTGATGATTTGTTTATAGCTTCAGTAGACTGATAGTATTTTCAAACATAGATCTCCGGTTTGGGTACCATCAGCTGAAGATTAAGGAAGCAGATGTTTGTAATACAGCCTTCAGGACCCATTACGGTTACCATAATTTAATGGTTATGCCGTTTGGGTTGAAAAACACGTCATCTGTGTTTATGGATTTAACGAACAAAGTGTTTCGATCATTTTTGTATCAACTTGTAATAGTTTTTATTAATGACATCTTGATCTATTCCAAGAGCCGAGAGGAGCATAATGAACATTTTGATGATAGTGTTGCAAAATTTGAAAAACAAGCAATTGTACTCCAAATTCAATAAAAGAAAGTTTTGGTTGGAGAATGTAGCGTTTTTGGGTCTTGTGGGTTCGATTCAAATCTTTGAATCGAACCCATCTAAAGTGGATGAAGTGAGAGATTGGCCCATGCCAACGAGTGTCACCGAGATCCGCAATTTCTTGGGTATGGCAAGATACTGTAGTCATTTCATTCAGGGATTTTTGAAAATGACGGTGACATTGACTTATCTGACGAAGAAGAGAGTTAAGCATGAGAGGATCCCTGGTTGTCAGAAGGGTTTCAAAGGATTAAAGCAGGATTTGATGGAAGCTCCGGTGTTAGCTATGCCATCTCAGCAAGAAAACTATATTTTGTACACTGATGTATCGAAATTGGGTTTGAGCACTGTGTTAATGAAGAATGATGGAGATTTCTTATGCTTCTAGACAACTAAAAATAATTTTTCATCTTGAAATTTATCATTAATTGGTGTGATTTCACATGATGATCATATTACTAGTCTCAATAAATTATCAGCTACCACATTCTCGATTTTTTTTTATCTTTGACAACAATGTCGAATTCTTGGAGCAACAAAATCCATCATATCAGTCGTGACTCGAATCTTGTTTGGTCAATAAATATCTAACAACAGAATGATCAGTAAACACAAGTATCATTCCAATCAAAAAGAGCGAAATTTATCTAATGAAAAAATTACAACAAGTAGTTATTTTTCAGTTGTTAAGTAATTCATTTGAGCATTGTTTAAAGTTCTGCTTGCATAATATATGACATAAGACTCACTGTTTCTTCTTTGACCTAATACTACATCGATTGAAAAATCACTTTCATTTCACATTACTTCAAATGGTAAAGACCACTCAGGAGGTTTCAAGATAGAAGTTGGTGTTAAATGTCTAATGATTTAATTAAAAGTATTTTGACATTCTTAAGTCCACTCAAATGTAGTGTCTTTTGTTAAGAGGTTACAAATGAGTTTAGATATTAAACTAAAGTTTTCTATAAACCTCCTACAAAATCCATAATGTTTAAAAAATGAGCGAATTTCTTTAACGACTTTTGGAAGGTGCAGATTTGACGATGACATCAACATTTGCTTTGTCCACTTCAATTCCATCCAATAATACATCATGTCCTAAAACAATCCCAGAAGTGACCATAAGTTTCATTTGCTTTTCAATAAAGAAATATAATCGAACCTTGTGCAATCATCAAAAAACGTTATCAAATATTTTTTCCCACTTGAGTTTGCACAAGTTTTAAATCGCACATATCAGTTTGAATTAACTCAAGTGGTGTAGTACTTTTTGTTACCGATGGGACGATACATTGGTTATCTTTGCTTCGATACAAATCTCACACTTTTCTTGTGAATTTCTTTTAAAAATAGGTATTAGATTTAAATTTTCAAGTCTTTGTAATGTTTTTAAAGTAACATGTCCTAATCTTTCATGTCACATATTAGAACACTCAATCAAGTAAGCAGAAATAATAACTTTATTTTGAATTCTTGGCAGATAACTTCATTTTGAAGATCTCATTCTCTTGGTACCATTTCCTTAAAAACAGATCATTTTTGGTTAATTTTAAACTTGTCTGATTCAAACACTAGACTAAATTCGTCCTTACTTATTAGGGACTCTAATATTAAATTTTTACGAATGTCTGGGACATGCAACATATCCTTAACCATTAGTTCTTTTCCAAAAGTCATCTTTCCATGTCCTATGATGTTGGAAGTTTCAGATTTTCTCATAAATAGTTTCCTTCCACTTATGGGAATGTAGGACGAAAACATCTCCTTTTCGTTACAAATGTGGCGAGTAGCTCCATTATCTATCCAGCATTCTCTTGGATTATCCACCAAATTGTCTTCAAATACAATAGCAGATAGATCGAACTCCAATAGGTCTATCGATACAGACTTGTCCTCAATTACATTGGCTTGCCTTTTTTTCCTCTTTCTATTGTCTCCCTTTGGACAAAGACAATATTTGTCCACATGGTTCAATTTGCCATGTAGTAGCAATCTCCTATCATTGTTAAGGTGCTTTCTCATGTGGCTAGTGCTTGATTATGCTAGATTGTCCTTGGTCTTGACCTCCATTCTAGTCTTGTATATTTTGATTTCAGAGTTTTGGTTGTCTTCCTCAATCCTAAGTTTGACAATCAAGTCTTCAAGTTTTAACTCATCGCGCTTATGTTTGAGGTAGTTTCTTGAAGTATTTCCACAATGGTAGCAATTTTCAACAGCAATTGCCACTTGAAAAGGATCATTCAACACCATTCCTTCCGCCAGTAAATCATGAATAATGATTTGAATCTCTTGCACTTGGCTTATCATAATTTTGGTATCAACAATCTTGAAATCCAAAAACTTTCTGACAACAAAATTCTTAATGTCGGCGTCCTCTGTCTTGTATTTCTTTCACAAGTAGTCTCACAACTCTTCGGCAGTTGTGACAAAACAATAAACACTATACAGTGTCATCGAGGACATTCAGTATATAATTCCTACATAGGAAATCACTATGATTCCAAGCATCAAAAACAGTCCTCCTTTGGGTGTCTGTATCACCTTCAACAACAACACGGGGTCCTCAATCATGAATCTAGACATGGTCAGATAAATGATCTGAAAGATCGTTTGCTGGGCACCTTGAGGTGCTTCAAACAAAATATTCTCCAAGAGCTGCAATAGCTCGTATTCTAAGAATGTTTACACCGATGAATTAAATCGAGTTTGGTTAAGAATCAAGCGAAAAACACTCGAAGTAATCCTTCGTTAAGAAAAATTGATGAATTTTATATAATGTGCAACTGAATAACTGAAAATAGGTGAATCAGTTGTGGCATATATTAGTTCAGTTATGGTGACAACTGAACTGACGGATGCTCTAACTGATCAAATCAGTTAAAAACAAAAGTTAAACAGTTAAAGAACACAGGATATGTTTATGGATGTTCGGAGACTTCAACTGCTCCTACGTCACCCCTTCTACCTCCTCGGGTAGGATACACTAGAAGACCTTGATTTATACAACACCTTGTACAAACCCACCCAACTTAGGACGTACCCACTGCCTAACTAAACTCCTAGACTAGACTGAAGGCCGCACCTCCCAGCCAACACTTGTTTAACGTCTGTGTGTCAAAGACTATATACAAGTTTAATATCTTTGTGCAAGACTGTATTTTGGGTGGTGATGTGTGTGTGTGTGTGAGAACTGAACAATGAACACTACTCGAAAGTGTTCTCACACACTGAGAGAATTGTGCTTCTAATCTAAGCTGATAACACGGTGAAGTGTTCCCTCTAAGCAAATTGCTTCTAGAGAGCAGATATACAATGTTCGTGCCCATTCTCCCTGTATCTTCACACACACTAGTTCTGTTATTGTTCTTCACTGATCTTCTATTTATAGGTGGGAAACTGATCGTACAGTGAGACTCAATAATTGTATCCGTTGCAGTTTGAACGTGTTCCTTGAAATTTGTGTCTCGACTTTTCCGACAGTCTTCTGGAATATTTTGGCTTTATGCTTTGCTGCAACGTTCATTATTGTACTATCAATAGTACAGATGCTTTGTATCATTGTGTGTAGCTGGAATCCACTACGATAAGCTTGACTAGATCTGCAACTGATTGATTCCTAACTGATGCTCCTAACTGGTCATCTGAACTGATCTTCAATTGGGCTGGTGAAATCAGTTGACTCGCAAGTTGAACTGATTTCACTCTTTCAGTTGAACTTGTCAGCTGGGCTCTTCATCAGTTGAGCTCTTCATCAGCTGGTCGGGCTTCTGAAGTTCTTCTGCTGAACCTCCTATCAGCTAGACAATCAGTTGAACTGTTCTTTGATATATCAGTTGAGCTGATTCAGTTTGAACGATCAGCTGGTACATTCAGTTGTGTCTTGATAGATTTAGTTTTGGCTCAATTAACTGATCAGTTCGAAGCCTGATCGATTCCAGCTTCCTACGTACTACAATAAATCATTAGAAACAAAATAACAAGTTTTGTTAACATCAAAATCAAGATTGCGAACATGAAATATTCCAACGAGATCATTTCTTGTTGCTAACATTTGAAGTCAACACTAGTGAATTTGAATGCCTTTTCACTGTGAGCGGGACCATCAGCTATAGGAGTGAACAACAATGTAGACATATCCAGAATGTAGAAGAACACGAAATA
Source organism: Primulina huaijiensis (assembly GCF_012295235.1). Taxonomy (NCBI): domain Eukaryota; kingdom Viridiplantae; phylum Streptophyta; class Magnoliopsida; order Lamiales; family Gesneriaceae; genus Primulina; species Primulina huaijiensis. The sequence continues at coordinate 17,940,911 of NC_133310.1, read as the reverse complement.
ATTTCATCTTGCGATTGTTTCGTAATTTTCTCATATGTGAGTGTTCTGATTCTGGAATAGTGCAACTAGGTAAAGTCAAGGCAAAAATTTAATCACTTCTTCCAAGACAAAATTGCGCCGTATCACCATGCTTAGGATTTAGATGATAATCATCCATAAGATATGAATTTTAATCAAGAGAATATAGCACAACAAATCTCGTTATATCAGCAAACTCGATATGCTAAGAACTTTCAAGCCAGGAAAGGAACCTTTTTTTTCAATATGAATGATGAATGCAAGTAGTATGAATGCAGACAAAAGGATCATTTTAACTTCTATTCTCGGGTTGCAACCAAGGTACACAACCTTATGTGGAAACGATGACCAAGGGACAAGGATGTACTGGAAATGCAACTGTTTTGGGCAGACGCACATGTACTGAAATGATGCATTTTTCCAGTGTACTGTTTGGCCGAATGAGTGCTTCTCACGTGGTGGATTTACTATTTATTTAGACATTAATTTTTTGAAATAATAAATATAATCTCCAAATAAATTTTGTCCGAAAAATAATGATAGGGTCATCAACCAGCGTCCGCGCGTGTTTTGCACCGAACCCCAGCCCACTTGCATCCTCCCTCCCCAAAGCCCAAACCCAAAGTCCACGTTTGGATTTAATAAAGAGAACATAGCTTGGTTTGAGTGGAATAATTATTAATCACATTTCATTCAAATTCCAACAATAAATATGCGTAACAGTCTAACAGACTGTTAGGAAAATCATTTCTGTGTATTTAAATTTAAAATAAATATGTTAAACTTGATCATTTAGCCATTTAAAACATATAATAAAAATGTCACCACCATTTGAAGTATCATAAACTTTTTTTTTTTTTTTTTTTTGGGAAAAAACGTGTATTGGATCTCAAGGAAAAAACAATTTCTCTTCTCACTAAAATTGAATGATCAAGAGTTCAGGGGAAAGCATTGAAAAATGGAAACTGTAATCTCAAGTGCAAGGGGTTCCAGCAAATTCTGCTGCTTTCACTATGGGTTAGGATAATAATCAAGAAAATGAACAAAACAAAAAAAAAGACAATAAATTAGATCAAGATTTAGCATTTGTAGTGAAATCCATGCAAGTCTGGCAGCAGCAGCCTGAAAACCGACAAGTCTGACACCCGAAACACACGCAGGTGGTGCATCCTTTGCAAGTTGGAGACCGAGTGCAACCCCTATACACCCTTCGGCTTGCTCGTTCCTCATCGTCATCGCATGTAATTCTGATACACATCAAGTATAAGATCAGTTTTATCGCAGCGAAAACAGTGATTCAGACGAAAACGGATGTGTATCTATCGAATGCTGCAAAACTAGTGACTGTAACTCAATTTCTGTCACGTCTCTAGGCTCACATGATGAGCCTGTCTGCAACTTAGATTCTACACAATGAGTCCTATTAATAACTCATCTGAATCTGTTATCATTCGAGCAAGTAATTAATCCAAATTACTAAAAGAGTTAATTCTATAATCTTAAGTCATTCATTCTTCTCCTACAATAATAAGTCGGGGAACACTGCGACCACAATGGCGACTGCACACCATATTACACCATAACAAAATGTAAAACCTTGACCACATTGTAACAGGGATACAGTATATTCCACATCTTCAAAAAATCTAGTAGAACACAACCTACTTTTGACTGCAAATGAAAAGCACTTCTTTTACTGTGAGGATATCATCTTCGAACTTAGTAATCCTAAATAAACTAGATGCTCACCTGTACATCTTATCTTGCGTGTAAGATATACTGGAGAGCAGTCAAAATTTACACACTGCAAACACGACATTAGTATAAAACAGAAAGCCAAGAAGGCAAATACAATACAAAACTCGAGAAACGATAGTATAAGGAAGATAAATGTGAAATAGGTCTCAAAAGTTCAAATTCAAGTGTAGATCAAGGCAAGGTGATGAAACACTAAGAAAATTTATAAGCTTAGTTTGCGCTGAAGTGCTAGACCGGTCCTGATGTAGTTTATTGGGTGAGGATGAATACTTTTCATCACATAATATTTAGCTTAAAAGCTCATCAATGAGAGAATACATTCAAACTCATATTTTCCGGAAAAATAAGGCTGTTCTTTCAGTAGCCTCTGATGCCAAATATATTTAGAAATCTTTGGAAGATCATTACCAAGTGCAGTAAAAACAATGCAACATTTATGAAAAACATGTCTGTTGAGACTTTGAACACAATAAAAATTCTTGGAACTGTACAACCGTGATCATTGATTTCAAATTGTGACCAATCCAAAACATAATCAAGCAACACATACTTAGATCTGCATTATAATGATGATAAAAAAATACAATTTAGATTAAACCCAAAGCTTGAAATGCAAATTTAAACCATTACGCACACGAGATGAGGAATTTCACGAAGACTACTATAAATAATATCAACTTTTATGTTGCATGAAGTGAATCAGTTTACCAAGACTGAAAGGAAGTGCTTCCGTAGAAGAATATTATGTTTTTCTCGAAGTAAAGCAGAAAGAAAAAATATAAAAGGTACCAGGAGTAGCCACTTCTAATTTTTAGCTTGCTAGTCCAGTGGCGCATAGCAAAGTTTGGTCTTTCAAGCAATGATGATAAATATAGAATATAACCACTCTCAAATGGTTGGTTGCGAAACAAAACCAAATGGTTGATTCAAAGATTAGGTTCAGTCATGGAGAATCTTAAATTTTTAACCCCAGAATAAGCGCATCACAATCAGAAGATTCGGTGCATATACTGAGCAGGAAGATTTACTAGAATATCTACTCTGAAGCTTCATGATATTTCTATTGTCAAAAACACATATTGATACTTTAGTGACTTAGAAAAGTAAGCTCATATTCATACAATACCAAGAGTATTTTTTTATCCCAATAGGAAACTGATAGAAAATTCTACTTTTAGGCAATGATCAGGAAGCACGGTGTGATAGTATCCTCACATAAGTCGTCAGTGGTTGACCATAAATCTGGAGGATTTGCTGTATTGAGATATCCTGGAGGAAACAATATCCCATCTAACCAATGCTCGAGTCCTTGCAGGGGAAAAATTGGGGTTGAGTCGAAAAAAAGGAAGATAAAGTCTAGGTAGTTTGCCCTCTTACATTTTCAAATGCAAGTTAACAGCCTAAATTGCACAAACTCTTATAGTCAAAACAGGTAACTAGTATGACAAATATAAGCTTGTGGAGGAAATATAAAGTCTAGGTAGTTTGCCCTCTTACATTTTCAAATGCAAGTTAACAGCCTAAATTGCACAAACTCTTACAGTCAAAACAGGTAACTAGCATAACAAATATAATCTTGTGGAGGAAATTTATTATCATGAAGGTTACTCCCGCATACCAAAATGTATGACGTAGTGATCGTGGGAAACAGTAGCTTAAGACCATTTCTATACATCCAAAAAGTTCTTTTGAGATAACAAGATGATAAGCATGAATACAAACAAATAAATTATTTAAAGCCAGAGGTGGCTTGAAATGGCCTGAAATTCAAGAATGTCACCGTGTAAAAATTTCAAGATTTCGGCGAACAAGAGCATACTTGTCATGAGGCATATCACTGCATGTCCAGTTCACGCTTAAGAAAGCATCATGGTAAATCTGGCATTCTTCCTTGTTGCGAAGGTGGAACCTACGCAATTTGTTACACTGACTGCATCGAATAAACTCATCATGATGACCGGTGGTTTTTCCAGTTGATCTCTGGGATCCATTTGCATGTTTTGATGCTTCGTTGTAATACTTGAGCAGGGCTGTCTTAAATATAGGAACTTTCTCTCCATCAACAATAACCCATATATTATTCTTCCATTTCCTAGCTGTTTCTCGTCCAGAATGCTTCTCAAATGCAGCAGGAGTTAACTTGTCTGATCACATAAATTCAACATTCTCAGCAAAGCCAGTAAAATCCATCAAAACGAGGCAAAATTAATTGATTGATAGAGTACTAAAACCGTGCTCCAGTCAGAAGTGGTACATGATTATGTGCAGACTGCAGATGTAAGACATTTAATCGATGCATTTCCCGAAATACATTTGGCTAATTTATGTGACAAGAAAATAAAAGTACAAGGCAAATACAAATTATGAACAAAATTTTATTATTTAGATTCCATATTCCTTGGCAATCTAAATGCCATACGGAAACTTTTATGTAAACTGCATAATCAGGCCACAAAAGTTTGATTAGTGCATTTCTAAGCGTATACAAGGTGGCATTACATGTATTATAATGAGACAGAAGGTTAATCAGACTTTAGAAGATGTTCAAACTAACTCCGAATTCGAACCACACAATTTTCATAAAGAATCTTAAAGGCATACAACTCTTATCCGAGCTGTGATCCAAAACAGTACCAGAAAATGTTTGCGTTAACATAACTTGACTCCATGACCTATGTACGGTCGTCATATATCTGGCTAAACTAACAGGAATTTGAGTGGTTATTTCAAGAAGAAAAATACATCTGACGCTTAGATCCTTGAGAAGAAGAGCTTATTTGTTAATTCCCATTAGCGTAGAATTCCAGGACGAAAACTCAATATGCTGCCACATATACAAGGAGGAATCTCAACCATAAAGCAGTCCTATCCCAGCCCTTTTTAAGCAATCACAAGAATCGAACCAGATTTTACAGCAAAATGCAAACTTGAAATCAAATCCATATACAAGAATCAAATATGCAACCCACAAGTAACACCCCACAAACTAATAAAAGATTTCAGATTTTGTTTTCTTCAAACAGAACAACAGAGCTCTGCCCAAATCCAAATACATAAAATCATACTCGGGGAATGTGGTAGGTCGCCTCATCCACAGTTTATGCTTTCGGTACCTCTCAAACTCCATAAAAACACAATCTTTGAATGAAAAACCAGAATACATTAATCATGAACCACATGACGACATACATAGCTAGAAACTGAAGCAATCACCAAATAACAAGAACACATCAATCCTATATGACAAATCAGAACACATTTTACATATAAACTAATCAAACCCCTAACTCTACTTATTAAAACCCATAAAACAAAGTCATCGAGGCATTCATGCACCACATTAGAATCCCATTACTAGTAAAAATACTATTGTTACGTGACACAGGCATATCATAAGCTTCTGCGTCGAAAACAACAAAGAACAATCATATGATAGCGCGCACGTCCATATATATAGGTATAGTTACAAACCTTCTTGACAACCCGGGGTGCATTCGCAATGAATTTCGAGCTCGCCAGAAGCGAAAACCCTAAGAGTCCCAACAGCATCGCCATAAGTGTGGCTTGTGCAGCCACACGTCACTACTACGTAATCATCACATCGCTGGAATCCACTAATGTCTCTCACTTCCTCATCGCTGAACAAAACGACTGCGCCTCCTCCTGCTCCACCATTATTCTCCATATTTTTCCTCTTCCTATCTTCACTCATTGTGTCTCAAATCTCTCGCACGCTCTGCGTCACAGCCAGAGAAGAAAAAGGCAAAGGGAAAACAAAACCCACATCAGAAAACGCATAAAACAAAGACAACAATTGAATACACCAAATGGGTTCTCCGCCACTTGCGTGTTTTTGTGTGCGCATTTATAGATTGTATGTATGCACACTCATTACATATACATTTATATATATATTATTCACACACATATACGTGCAGACGAGCATGCTCTAGATTGTAGAGAGGGAAAGAGGAAGAACCTATAAGAGGGACTTGCAAAAGGGTGATTGTATCAGAAAGTACGCATCTCAAAACAGGAGAGATCTGGTGGAGAGAAGCGTTGAAAAGGAGGAGCGATGGGGTGTTTTATAGAGCCCGTGTGTGTGTGTGTGTGTGTGTGTGTGTGTGTGTGATAGAAAAGAAAAGGGGAGAAAAACAAAGGGTAATTTTATTAATTATTTGGGGTTTGGTTGAATGAATTTGTTCGCAGAGAGAACAGAGCTGGCCAAACTAATGTAGTGCCCAAATTTCAATCTGTATTCATTAAATAACAATGAAATAATTAATAAATAAATGGGGGGAAAATATTTGGAGACACTAGCAGCACTAGTTGCATGACTTGACTCCAATGATATATACATACATTTAATATATCTATGTATGTGTTTAAAAAATATATCAAGTGCAGTACACATAAATCAAAACGTGACGACTTATTTATATGAACAGATCTCTTGTGATATTCTCACGAATTTTTTTCGTGAGACGGGTCAACCTGATCTATATATAAAATAAAAAGTAATATTTTTTTATGAACCGGATCGAATTGGATTCATCTAAAAAAATTCATTCATAAGATCGTCACACAAGATCTTTGTGTTTGTTTACATCGTATCCATGTTTGTGAGATAATGGGGAGGATGTGGAAGTGGGTATGGGTTGGTGCAAGCGTTTGTTGCCTTTGTTTTAATATTTCTAGCAATTGGCACTTTGGTGATTTATAAATCCTAATATATTTTTTTATAATTATGTTTTCTACAAAATTAGAATGTGGGAAGTATAAAATGAAGTTAAAATAAATAAAAGAGTAGCTATCTTGTGAAACGGTTTCACGAATCTTTATCTGTGAGACGGGTCAATCCTACCGATATTCACAATAAAAAGTAATATTCTTAGCATAAAAAGTAATATTTTTTCATTGATGACCCAAATAAGATATTCGTCTCACAAAATACGATACGTGAGACCGTCACACAAGTTTTTGCCTAAATAAAATGGGTATTGAGAGTAATAATGGACAATTTTTGGATGAAATATGTGGGTGGAATTTACGTTGAGTTGGGTTATTGGGATGTGGAGAAAATACTTTGTCATGGGGAGAGAACGAGGTTTTCGAAAATGCGTACTTCGCTATTATTTTTATACTTACTTGGGCTCGTTTTTCGTGGAGACCCTTTTTTAACCTTAGGTCACATTTAGTAACCTTTGGGCTAATACTTTTTTAAGTCTTCCTATCATCATTAGCGAACCGCATGAAATATACCGCAATGATGCGGACACGTCACAACAATCTCGGACGAGTTTTTTACACAAAGTTTGTTCAATATAGTTTATTTGATTGACGTAATTTGTAATCTATTACATTAGTCCGCGAGTTTATCCAACGTGCATCGAAGGGAAGCAGTTGTCGATTATCATGTTATTAAAAAAAATATGAAGTAGATAAATTATACAGCTCTATATTTCTATGAAGGTTGCGTTTCCTTGTTGGGTTGATAGATAAATACTGTTTGGACTATTAAAATATTGAGTAGAATGTTGAATAATATTTTGTAAATAATGGTATGTTTGATTTGATTGATTGAATTCGAGATCACATTATATATGACGATTTTGTCCTTTTTAACCATTAATTAATACAAATAAATTTTAAAAAAACGATAATGTTTTAATTTTTATTAATTGATTTGGATATTATCATCATATTTTTCTAACAATATGTGTATATAAGATTATTTTATTTTGATGGAATCGATTTGAATCTTAAAATTGAAGAACATTAGGAGTCTGTAAGACGATTATTTGTTCGTATATGGATCGTTGGCTCGGGTTTTTCAAAACACGTATATGAATCATAATCATGATAATTAACAAATTGAGTTCATTCATAAAATTTTGTTATTGTTTTTAATTATTAATTAGAAAATTATAATGAAATTATATTAAATACGTAATTTATAGAGATGATATGTGATATTTTGAATTTTTAAAGTGGATGAGATATCGTATTGACAAAAACTTGTGTGAGACGGTCTCACATGAGACCCACTCTATCGTATTTATGAATAAGTTATATTAAAAACATTACTTATCTAAATGGATAAGGTGTTTTCGTAAAAACTAATTGGTGTCACAAAGTCGGACTACTTAAGACCTCAACTTTTATATATCTATCGTCATATTCATGGAGCACCGTGAGCGTGACAATGTATCTTAAGATTTTTTTAAAAAAAATTGACTTACCTATACTTTAAATCGATATTTTGTCTAAATTACTATTGTTATTTCTAGTTATATAAAAATTTATTTTAGGCATATTTAATTTGCAAGGATATAAATTGTCATCTTGTTTTGTGCAGAAAAAATTCCAATTGAATCGGTATCAGAATTAAAAATGAAATCAGAATTTTACATCATACGGTTTTTCTTTTTTATAAAACTTATTTCTATTGAAACCATAGTTTTTCCAACGTTCGCAGTTGAATTGTTATACCTCGTAAGCTGTGTGGATATTGAATCGATTTTATTAAATTCCAAGTAATTTTGCTAGCATCTTGCAGGCTGAAATAATGGAGGAACAATATCTATGTTTTGTGGAAAAAAAGTCGTGAGACGATCTCACGAGTCAATTTTATGATACAAATTTTTTATTTATGTTACTCATAAAAAAATACTACTTTTTATACCAAAAATATTATTTCTTATTTTAAATATGAGCATGGTTGACTCATCTCACATAGAAAGATACGCGATAATGTAAAATACTATTGTTTGTGATTATCATAATAACATGGAATTATATACAATGTCCCCATTGAAATTAAAGCCAACCAAACCATAAATTTTTATTCGACTAGAATCCGATGTCGGATTGCGGCTAAATTAATTGCCACTGCTTGTATAAAATATTTTCAATTTCTTTATATTATTATTATTATTATTATTATTATTATTATTATTATTATTATTATTATTATTATTATTATCTCTATATCTCTATCTCTATATATTATATTAAGAATCTCAATAATACAAACAAAAAATGGTTTCATAGTAATTTTTTGTTTTTGCAATATGTCTTTTTATTAATTTTTACAATAATGACATAACTTTTATTTGAATATAATCATTTCAAATTATAGTATGATGCATCTCATTAGTTTTTACAGATATGATATTATGATTATTTAAATATAAATCAAATTAATTACAAAAGACTGTACAAGCACGTAATGCATGTGTCGATGCATTAATTATTATTATTAAAGTTGAATAGCATAGTAAATGATTTTGGGGTCATAGTGAGTTTTTTAAAATACCAAAGTTACTCATATAAAATTACAAAAGTAATTTTTTATTTAATAAAAAATATAAATTTATACCCTAATTTTTGAATGTTTAAAAATTATATGACTAATATAAAAAAAGCCAAGGGGTGCTAGTTGATTACTAATTAATAATATTCGAAGTTTTCCCCCCTAAAGAAATGTGTTTCACACCGTTATTTTAGGGTCCTTTCCCCTTTCTGTTTTATTTTTTTTAATTGACTTTTATTTTTGGCTTTTCATATATAAAATTTATTTTGATATAAATTTTACACTAAAATAGTGCGATTTCTGCACCAAATATAATATTCATCTCTAACTCATCTACTTCAAATCTTAAACCAAAAATAATATTCTCGAAATATTCTTTTTATTTTACATATATTAATTATTATATTTTATTTAATATATTTTTAATTATGACTAATGTTTTATTATTCTTTCGATTATTGTCTTTGTATTTGTATTTGAATTATGTGTTTCAAGTTGTATTTGTATGTCAATTATCTTTTTAAATTTATTTATGAATTATATTGAGATATTAATTTTTTGCATTTGTATAAATTATAAATCATTAAATCAAATTAGTATTTAAATATTAATAATTAACATAAATAAATAAATATTTTAAAATTCAACAATTATTATTTTTTAATTTTTATGATTAAATATCTAATTATTATAATAATAAAATTAATATTATACTATTATTTAAATAATATTTATAATTTCAATACAAAAATTTATAATAAATAAAATAAAAAATATTTAAAATTTTTTAAAAAAAATGAGACCTCTGCGCCAAATTTGACGCAGAGGTTAGCGCAAAGGAACGAGACTGCGCTATTTTGGCCTTCATTAGGTCATCTCCAACCCAAAATTCTATTTTAAAGCAACTCTACTTTAAAATAGTGCAATTTCTGCATCAAATATTATATTCATCTCCAACCCATCTACTTCAAATCTTACTCTAAAAAGAATATTCTCAGAATATTTCTTTTTAAAAATATATTTAAATTATTTCTAAATTAAATGTATTTGATTTCGTTTTTTTATTTTAATCGTGTGTTTGAATGTTTAAATATTATTCATAAATTTGTGTATTCGATTATGTTATTTACAGTAATGATTTACATTAACCTTTCATTTTATAGATTAATATGTAATCAAATAAATTTCAATTATTAATACTAACAAAATATTTTTTTATTTAATATATTAATTAAATGCTTTTAAATCATTTAAAATATATTAAAGAATTCATATATAATTAAATATATTATTTATTAAATTAATCATAATTTAAAAATAATAAAAAAGTAAATAAAAAATTTTAAAAAAATAGAACACCCTGCGTCAAATTTTGACGCACGGGAGGCGCTGCGCCCCGGTTGGAAAGTATTGGACAACAAAATAGCGTGAAATGCTATTTTGAAGTCCTGGTTGGAGATGCCCTTATAGGAAGATTTGCTGCACCAAAATAGTGTTTATCTGCCATTTTGTGTAGTCCTTTTCGGCCCAAAGTTGGTCTTAGTGACAGGTTATTACGTCATTATAAGAAAGCCGAAATTAGTGTTTTTTAAAAGCCAAATTTGGAGCTTTAAAAGAGTTTTTCAATAAAAAAAAAACTTAAAATACTTTTGTAACCAAACACTTTAAAAAAACTTATTACATTAAATTTTATAAATTTAAAAAGTATTTTTTTTAAATTTATGTATTCAAAAACACAAACATATCACAACTTTTACTTAAAAAAATTTTTAAAAATTCAATTTAAAATATTAATATTTTGTAATAAAACGTACGAATTCGGTCAATATTGGGTTACAAATCGGTTTGAAAATTGAAATGCTTACAGCTATTTATTTACTTTCTTATTTTACGCAGTGAGCCAAATGCACATGTCGTATGCTTATTGCTTTCATAATTATTTTTTAGTATAATTATTTTTGAGTCGAATCCATTGATATATAAATGATTGAGGGGATGAAATCTCCCGTTCCATTTTTTGATCGAGTATAATAATTTCAATAATGCAAATATTTTATTAAAGTCTAGTATACCATTTATAAATTTGTATAACAAAAAGTATATCACAAAATGGAGTAGAGAATTTTGTTCCAGATAAAAATTTGTGTGAGACGATCTCACGGGTCGTATTTTATGAGACGGATCTCTTATTTGAGTTATCCATAAAAAAATATTACTTTTTATGCTAAGATTATTACTTTTTATTGTGAATATCGGTAGGGTTGACCCGTCTCAGAGATAAAAATTCGTGAGACCGTCTCACAAGAGACCTACTCATTATTACATAACTGATAATTTATATTAGTGATATTTTATAAAATTATTTTTGTTTAGTTAGATAATTATTGGTTTTCATTAGTCAAAATAATTAATGCTCTTCAAAATCCTTATCAAAATCATGATATGTGTACCTTTGTCAACAATGGAATTATTAATTTTTATTTTTTTTTGTAACGGGATGACATGTGGCCGCTGTTTTGTAGATGTATACTGAGTAAATTTGAACACAGTAGTTTATAAACTACGTCAACCAGGTAAACCACACTAGACAAGTCTTGTGTGACAAAGTCGCTCAAAAAGCGTTGGTAGAGAATAGAACATTTCCACCAATATAAACACACTCAGACGTTGAAATTATTAATGATTAATCAATTAGCCAGTTGGTTTCTACAAAAAATTAAATGTCACTTGCAATTTGCAAATGCTTAAATATAACATGCCTAAGGATCTTTGTCAACTATACAAAATTTAAAATAATTATAATAAGAAAACATAATGAAAGACCAAAAACAAATGTAAATTGTATTAAATTAATGGAGTGAAAATAAGTCATACAAATACATCCGATGATACTTAATCAACTTTGGCCTATGCATCTTTAGCGGTACGAATCAGCTCGAAATATTTTTCAACTAACCTGTCTTGCGAAAGAATCACTAGAATATTAATGTTCATAACACCATTTGATCATAAAAATATGGTCTAGTGACTAAGAAAAACATTTTTTTTAAAAAGTCGATCCAATTTTGCAGCAAGCGGAGCGATGAAAGAAATTTCTACAACAAGAAGGTTTCGACAAACTATGCTCCAAATAAGATCAAAACAAGATCTCCAACCAAAAGAGATGAAATTACTCAAGATAACTTTACAACATAAATATATGGAGCTTGAATCAAATGTATCTCTAAAAGATGTCAAGAAAAAACTTTAAAAAAACTACGATGAGAATCCCTTGGCAAATGAAATCAGCTCAAAGACAATCTTAAAGTAAAAGAAGACAAAGAGTATGGATTCGCCGGATGCAAGCATATCCAAATGAAAATCATTGATAAGAAAGATATGCATATTTTTATCAAGAAACATTTAGACCCGAGTTTAATCAAAGCAAAATATCACTATACAACAACCAAGATTTTCTGGTAAGAAATCAAGATGATATCAAAATAAAAAACACTGGTTAGTAATTAATTATCAAAAAATAATAAAATTTTGGAATTTAATAGTTATCTTATATCTAGTAGGGATCATTTGATAAGTTATATACGCAATTCTAAAATATTTTGTAAATTCGATTTCAAGCACATATTCTATCAGATCCCAATGAAATAAGAAAGTAAGAAATTTAAAACTATTTCTACACCTTAAGGTCGTTATATTTGAGAAGTGTTGCCAATGAAATTGACAAATGCACTTCAGATATTTAAATGGAAATAGATAATATATTTAAATATTATTGTGATTTTATGTTTGTCTGTATAGATGCTAGTTTAATTACATATAAAAATATGGATGAACGTGTTAAATACTTAGATATTTTATCTTAAGATTGTAAATAGAAAAGAATGATCTTATCTGAAAAGAAGCGAGTCGTCACTACAAGGAATATTGGATTCCTTGGAGTAGAGATCGATGAATCAAGCATAAATCTAAAGATACATATTTTAGAAAAAGTGCAGACTTTTCTAAAAAATCTCGAAGACAAGAAGAAACTTTAAAGTTTCTTAGGGATTGATAATTTTGCTTAAATGTTTATTTAAAATCTAGCAAAATACAGGAAAATTTCGGTCAATTACTAAATAAAGATGCAAGATTGGTATGGATAGAAAAACACGCTAAAGACCTAAGCCAACTAAAGGAAATTTGCACACACAAAAAACCCAAAAACGATTATCCCACAAGATGAAGACGATCTGGTACTATACACAGACACTAGTGACCATTGGTGGGCATCAGTTCTTACTGAGTTCACACCAGAAAGAGAAAAAACTATGCAGATATTGATGCAAACTATTCTCCGATGCAGAAGCCATACAATGACTCAACGAAAATGAATTCTATGTAGTGAAAAGAGATTTTGAAAAATAACCATCATTCTTAATTGCCAAAAAATTCATTTTTAAAGTTGTTAATACACATATTAAAGTTTTCTTGAAAAATAAAATCGAACCCAAACCCGAGAAAGATAGATTATTAAGACAGATTTATGTCAAAATTATATTTTGATATTGTTAAATCTCATGAAAATATTCTTGCATATTTTCTAAAAAGATATGTAAAACACTGATTATCGATTATATCATAAAAATATGGAGGCATTTGAAAGAACACCTTGAAATGCTTCAAAACGAGTTCAACAAGCTTGCCATCAATGGATAAGTTGCAGATATGCTACAAAAAGTTGATAAGAGCACAATATCTGATCGAATCACATAATGTTTACACGCATACACTCAATTGTGGTATGTATTGAATAAGCCAAAACAATGGGTTATCAAAAGGAGAGTTTTCGAGTACAATGTTCAATACTTGAAGTAAAGATTCAAATACCTCTAACACAAGTGCTAAGTCGGGATCATTTCCTGATGAGTCCGCCCAAGCAAAAATTGAGGCTTCAGATTCCTATCGAGTAAGTCAACATATCACCTTGGGATGATGAGATCAATCTTAGACCTCAAACTGACAAGGATATATCTGAGGTTGACACTAACGAGTCTATAATTTATCAGTTAGGTATATCTATAGAATTAGGATAAATTAAAAACTACATCAGAAATTTATTCGGCTACAGGTCGGGTTGATGTAGCAAGAAAAAAATATCCAAGTATGTGTGCAACCCAACAACCATCCTAAGGATGTCAAATTATGTTATGAATTTGAGGATCTTGTCTCAGTTTTTGCCACATCACCTGGTTTTCCAGGGATATAACTATTACCAAAATAGATCTAGGAAATAACACATGAAACTTACAGATGAGATATTTTAGAGCTATACTTCTTCAATACAACACCAAAATTAGTTAGGAAAGGCTCACACGTGACTTTCCATTTCATCAAGATCAGGAGACCATTTACTAATGCTACAAAATCAAGATTGGGAAAGGCTCACACATGGCAATCCTCTTGATGCCGCACTTATTTAAGATGATGTGTCCTCAGGACAAAATGGGGAATAAGGGTCGTCTCATAGAGTTAACAAAGTTAACTTTTCACTAAAATTTTATCAGAATTCATTTGATGGATATTTTCTGTTAAACACAATGACCGGAAAAACTACAGTATCTGCAGAAGAGGCATTCGAAAATAAAAGAAATTTTATGTGGAACAACAAGTGCTGGGATGCAAAGAAATTCGCCGAAAATTCTGCAACATGACTCATATTGGGAGATGAACGGTGAACATCTGCCCGAACCAGAAGAGCCGGAATTTGGGAAGGAATTTCGGCCAAGATATGACCATAAGCACATATTGTAGAGATAAGTCCAAATGGTGAAGGACCATGCAAAACAAGTCCTCGAAGATCACGAAAAACAGAAGATTCCGTGAATATTAAAGAGAGTATGTGAATCAACCACTAATAATAAAGACATAATCGGAAATCAATTGAAACTAGATATATATTTTAAGGTATTATCCCGATTTTTTTTACCGATGACAATTATTTTGATTAAATAATTATAATCAAATAATTTTTTTATTGGTAACATTCTCATTTCTAAAATGCAGATTTTCTTATGTAGACGACAATACTTATTTGTGAGTATGTCATATAAAATATACGGATCTAAGAACTAGACAAATTCTTAACAATTTAAGAGGTTATGTATAAAATTGTTAGTAAAAGCTTAAATTTGCTTATTCTAAATAAAACTATATCCTTTTTAGGTGAAATTCTTAAGTTTTTAATTACAAATCTCATATATTTTATTTTATTTTGAACAAATCTGTAAATTTATTTATAACGAATCATTTATTACAAGTTAATTTATTCATCTAAGAAGGAAAATCTCTAGGCTCCGAAAAGAAAGGGGTCGAGGAAGAAGACCTAAAAGCGGCAAAAGCGTGAGCTACTTGATTTGTTGTTCGTTATATATGTATGATCTTTACTCCCCCAATCGTGTCCAATAAATTATAAATCTCTTGTATGCTCATCCTTGAGTATTCTAGCTCTTCCGTCATTTTGGTGACTGCTTGCACTGCTAACAAAGAGTTTGAAGCTATCATCTCACGTTGTTGGATTGATTTATGAAGTCCCTCCTTCATTGCTTTTAATTCTCCGTCTTTCACTGATGACGGCATCAGGATTTGTTTTCTGAAAGCCCAGCGGACGTGTCTGTTCCAGTCATTTACCATTCCTCCAATGCCAAACTTGTTATTCTCATAATTGACACAGGAATCAAAATCCAATCTTAATACATCATGGTGCCTCATGTCGTTACTAGTCTCGTGCGCTCGTTCCATTTGGGATTTCCAAATTGCCCATATGATAACTGCTAACTCCTCGAATGATTTCCTAGCAACTTGCATTTTCAACCATCCGATAAAATTTGTAGTTTCAGCATCTCCTAACTGCTTAATAGTTACCCAGAAACCAATTTTTTTCTATATAGCTTTGGAGTTTGGGCATCGAAATAAAGCATGAATAGTACTTTCGTAGTGGAACTCACAATGTGAGCAACTCGGCGATGTTGGTACATGATGCATCAGATTAGTAGTTGTTGGCATCAAATCATTTGAAAGACAGCCACCAGAAAATGCGGACTTTTGGTGGTAAGTTAAGAGACCACATAACTTCCACCAGTCATATAAGCTATGATCGGCGCTGTGCATAGGAGGTTCATGCATTCCTATTTCTTCCCTATATATATCCATTTCTTACTATATAAATTCTTTTCGAAACTTTGGGCCAGAAGCGAGAGTCCTTTTATACTTGCAAGTTTAGTGGAAGCTCAAGCACTTAGTCCGCAATGTACGACGGTAGATTTTCTCTTAAGAAAGGTCCAGTTGCCTTGTTGGATCAGTTTACAGACTTTGTCTTCTGGATTTAGATGAGTTCCAACTTCAGATATGGGATCATTCAGATTTGGTAGCCATTTGTCCTTGAAAATTCTTATAGAGTCACCATTTCCAACTCGCCAAACAGTGCTCAAAATGGAACCTATTTTTCTTTTGGAAGGCCTGGGGAGTTGTGAAGTTTCTGGTTTGTCAAGGTCCAAGAAAAGTGGTCTATGATTGGACCCATAAAACTCAAGAAATGTTACCGTGATGGCTGGATATAGCATTCGCCATGTAAAATTACTAACAAAACGATGGAGCCGTTCATGTCCCTTGGCCTTCGGTTATCGTACCAAGTGCAGAGTTCCCACCACAGACCATATCTCTCAATTTGCATGCCTCAAGTGCCTCCCGGAAAGCTTCATTCTAGTCGGCTGCTTGGCCTTCCCCCAAAATTTCTCTCCATCAAGGCAGATTTCATTAAAGTCTCCTCCAACTAACCATGGTAAATCCCTCAGCTCTTGTAAGGCTCCTAGCCGTATTAACAGGTCCCATAAGAAATGTCGCATGCTTGCATTGGAGCGGCCATAGAACTCGGTAAAACGCCATATTTTTCCAGCCTCGTTAACTGTACAATCAATATGGCTTCTCGAAAAGGATTGTACTGTGATTTCTACCTCTTCTTTCCATAGTGAAATGAGTCCACTTTTGCCGTTGCTATTATACGCCGTAGATCCCTGAATACTCGAGTGTTCCCAAGCCCTCGGGCATTCCAAGCTAAGCAAATCATTGAGATCCAGCCTCCGCTGATAGAGAGGTTTCCTTGAACTCCATTTCATAGTTCTGTGCCTGTTTTTCATCTGGTCCTTCGCCACTGACCAATTTCACCCATATCGCTCTGCCCACGATAGATACTTTTACTATGTTCACCATTGTTGCCTCGGTCCCCTCGTTGCCACTTTTTTGGGCTTAGTTAGCAATGTTGTCGCTAGCATGAGTCTTCTGACTGAGATATTTAGCTATACGAATCAAATTTTTAAAAAATTGACCATTTCTTTTAAATTGGTATGAAATGCCAAAATTGACCCCGTATATCATATTTAGCTATGTGACTTCCTGACACCAAATTTTTAAAAAATTGACCGCTTCTTTTAAATTGGTATGAAATGCCAAACTTCACCCGGTATATCCAAAATTAAAATATTATATTTATATTTAAATAATTAATTTATTTACTTACACAGGTAAAAAAAAAAAAGAGAATAAGAAGCGGGTCAATAAAAATCTTAAACCCTATCCATATTAACCCATATTATCAATATTCTCTCTGCACCTATGTTCTCCTTTGCAATTTCTAATAGCAAGACCCATTTTTTCTTTTCTGGATTCAAAAAACTTTGCTTACAATGACTAAAGACACAATTGTCAAGAAGAAGACACTCCGATTGTAAATTTTCAGTGCACTCACATTGCTTCTTTTTTTTTTTAATGAAAATATAGTTTTTAAAAAATAATGAAAATACAAATAAATTGCGAAAATTATCCTTGATATATAAGCGGTCGCTGTTTATATAAATTTGGTTGTTGTGAACAGTATATTGATTACCCAATAAATGTGACTCGATTTTCAAATATAGTTACATGGTTAAATAGCATAACATGATCATTCTTACAACAGTAAGTCTAATACAATAAATTTTGATATGCTCATTTCCAAAATTAGCTTCAACGTAAAAGTGGTTGCCATGCGTCAGCAGCCATGAACATGCAAACAATTGCCATGAACATGAAAATAAGTAGCCATAAATTAGCTCTTTAAATGATCATGAAAGTGAAAAATCTAAAAGTCGATCGTCAAATACCATCATTGTTGCACTACACATATAAAAAAAAGTTGAAATGTCTGTTGAAAGCCAAAACTAAACTAACATATAACAGGTCACCTCTAAACATCAAACAAGTAGTCAATTTTAGCGTTTCCCAAACTCACCAATAGATAGATTTCTGTTCAATTTTCTCCTTTCGCGCTTTCTTTTCACATTAGGTGGCAGCAAATTTCGTTCCAATGGACCGGTTGTCATCGTCCATTCGCTACATTCAGGCACAGGATATATAGTACAAGACTAAGCAAGCGTCCGTGTACGAGTAGTATAATACTCCGAGCATAAGTCATAAATGCTCAATTTTGTTGCATAGCTAGCTGCAACGACATGCGAACATGGAATTCTATCGAAATCATAAACTCTACAACTACATGAATTAGTTGCAAAATCAATAGTTTCATGGTCATCTTGGGTGTAAACATGATACTGCAAGCTATTTAATTCATAGACATGATTTTTTTTGAGAAGCTTTGAACCTTTCATGAAGAATTGACTCAATCGCCAAAGTTTCTATAGTCGTAGATGCTGCCGTGGCATTACGATATCGGCTAAACCAACATGAAGTCAGTTTTTTAAGTGCATCTAACAATGAAACAATTGGAAGATCCCTTTTAGCACACAATCTAGAATTTATTGACTCCACTCCATTGGTTGTCATTATATTGTATCGTGTTCTTGAGCAACGAGATCTAGACCACTTGTCCGGAGAAGTGTGCTCTTCCAAATATTTCGCAACTTGTGGGTACCTATTTCTCATATCATTGTACAATGAATCAAACTCACTTTGTTTGTATGCATATGCTATATGCATGAACAATTCTGTAGCACCTTTTTGTTTACTCTTAGTTTTTATATTTTGTGACAAGTGCCACACACAATAACCATGATGTGCTTGTTTGTACACATTGCTACAGCAGAAATTATACCCTGGTGTCTGTCTGAAATTATTACTAGTTCTTCATCATCTGGTACCACCTCCTGCAACCTCAACATAAACCATGTCCATGACTCCACGGTCTCGGAGTCGACAACACCCCATGCAACAGGAAATTGGTGAAATTCACCATCTTGTGCTGTAGAAACAAGCAAAACACCGTTGT
The DNA here is from genome assembly GCF_012295235.1 of Primulina huaijiensis. Lineage (NCBI taxonomy): Eukaryota > Viridiplantae > Streptophyta > Magnoliopsida > Lamiales > Gesneriaceae > Primulina > Primulina huaijiensis. The sequence continues at coordinate 17,921,526 of NC_133310.1, read as the reverse complement.
ACTTGCCCGTTAGAAAAGTGCCATCAACTGCAACTAATTGTCGCATGAATTTATATCCATTTATACAAGCACCATATGCTAAGAACATGTATCTAAACCTATTGCTATCATCAACAAGATGTGTGATACTACCTGGATTTACCTGCTTGACCATGTTCAAATATGAAGGCAACATATGGAAACTCTCATCAGGATCACCTCTTAGCTTTTAAGTGCAAGTTCTTTACCTTTCCAAGCCTTGTAATATGTGATATTAATATCCCTATTTTGCATCATTGTCATTATTGTTTTAGGTGTTGGGGTGACCTGTTGCCCTCTAAAATTCTCTAGCAACATGTTCGATACTACATCAGCACTCGCTTGGCGATGTCTTTTACGTCTGTCAGCTAGATCACAAGTGTGTGTATTACAATACTTTCGAATGGAGAATCGGGTAGACTTCTTTGTTTTGGAAACACGTACTCTCCAACTGCACTTATCACTTACACATTTGATCGAGTAAAGTGATTTAGTTGATTTCACAACATCAAATTCAAAAGAGGGACTAATTGCTAGTTTGGACAACACATTTTTTACCTCTTCCTTGGTATCAAACTCTTGGCCAATTGTTAAAGTTGATCCATCTTTGAAACAGTATCCATTGTCATCAGCAAGTAACATATGTTGTTCATCCTCAATAGGCTCATGTTCAACATAATGACTTAGAGTATATGTGGGAGTGACTTCATCAGTAGCTCTTGCAACAGTGTCATCATTGACTTCATCATTTGACTCTTGCATTTTATAGGCATCGTCTAGGATAAAAACCTGATCAAAATATCCATCATGCAGCTTTTTCTCTTTCTCATTATGATCAACTACCATATCACATGATAATATTTCTTCATTCACATCAACAAATTTATCTTTGATGTTCTCGATCCTTTCAGCATCTACAATTATATCGATTTCAATATCACTATTCTTCGATAATTTCACATGAAGCACAGGCCTATTCTGTGAATCCCCAAAACATAAACATGTCTTCACCCCTATTGCATTGTTAATATAAATAGGAAGAGGATTGCAATCCCGTACACATGGCATATAACTTAATCTCATTTTCGATTCATCTGTATTCAATTCCGAAACTTTACTTATCAAATTCACAACTTCTTCACATGAACAATTATCCTTATCCAAAGTGATCGCTTCCCATTTAGAATTAGAGCCTTGACACCACGTACAAATGCCTTGTTCATCTATTCTCCACTCACCATTATATTTAAGTAGAATATTAGTTAATGCCATTACCTGTTTAAAACAAAATAAAACAATCAGAAACATATTGCTGGAATCAATCAACAAAAATAAAAACTATATATCTGGGAAAAAGTTTTTAAAAGAAATATGACAAGAACGACGATCGATAATACGTACGAGACGAAAGATGTTAAGTTTTCAGCGACATAAATTATGTTCATGGCGATTGATACGAGGTTTAGATAAAATACAGATTTCAAAAAAATTTCTCTGTTAAAACCCGAAAATAGTGTGGGAAACCAGATGATTAAACTAAATAAACTTACGTTCAAACATAAAATTGGGAGAAATCCGCTTCTTGATATCCAATGCCGGTAGAATAAGAGCAATTTTATCAGCCTTGGTTGGTTATTATGCAAAGTAAAAATTTTCCCACCTAAAAATTTTCCCACGTAAAAATGGATAAAAAATAGAAGGAAGGTCATTTTCCTTGATTAATGGATTATAAGGGAATTAATCAATTGAAAATATAGAAAGAAGGTCATTTACCTAAATAAAAAATATTTAAGATCATTAACCAAATTAGCTTTCTAACGGAGGTTATAAAACTAAAAGTCCCCTTGTGACTTTGGATTAAACATGGCCCCGGATATGTGGACTGAGGGCATGGGTTGTCTTCCACACCTTCATGGACTATTAACTTGGTGTTTTCAAAAGCCGGCCTGGTCATTAATCCTATGGAACACAACGTCATAAGCTTTCTCAGTAACTTTATGTAGTGTATGCTCTCCTATAGCGGAGTCATCCTTTCATGGTGGGTGCTTGGCAGATTTCGGATTAGCAAAAGGTTGAGTCTTTCTTCTTGCCCGTCGTAGGAGCCGTTCTAAGACAAGCTTCATTACTTAGATTTTCCTTGTCCACCGTTTCTTCTGTGCATTCACGGTGTGTGTGGCCAATGCGTCCACATGCATGACAGTAATTTGCCAGTCATTCGTAGGTCAAAAGGATGAAAACATCGTCTTCCTCCTTTTCTAGCGAAAGCATGACGAATTGTTTCAACGGTTTCATTATGTCCACCCAAAATTTAATTCTTGCAAAACTACACCAGCAAGTGTCGTTCTCTCCGTTGTCAATATCTATCACTCTGCCGATCATGAATGCAATCGGTAGGTTGTGACACCGAATCCACATAGGTGTTTCATCAAAGGCCACGTTGTCAATGTTCGGTTACGGTCGCTTTTGTCATGGAAATCGAAGATTAAGAGATTCTCACCCACGGTTTCGATTTCCACCTTTCGCATTGTGTAGAATTCTGGGCATGTGAGTACGAAAAACTTCACGTATAACTGCTTTTGTGGAGAGAAATTTGGCTATGAAACGGTTTGACAAGAAATTAGGAGTGTTAGATAGCAAATCATATTAACTGTATTACTTCATGCTTTTTTTGTTTTAGTAATACACAAAAAAAAGTATATATTAAAAATTACTCAGGGAACATCGATACAATGGTTTTATTGCTACATACATTTTATACATGCCAATGCTTTTTATCAAGAAAGTTAGAAAATTCATTTATCAAACAAATATAATTAAATCTATAACACTATATTACAACAACAAATTAGAACAAGGAACAAACAAAAAGAACGTGCCCTGCTCATATCATAAATTACTTCTACACATTTCATCCAGTGTACAGAGAATTGGTCTCCAAATGTTATGTAAACCATGAATTTGAAACTAATGGGCATTGCACTGTAGTAATAAAGGATGACTATAATCCACATATTTATCCCAAAGAGGTTTATATTTCTCCATTCCAATCTTCAACCAAGGTTTGGAGTTGCCATTGAAATGCAGCACAGCCCCCTTCTCTATCAACTGCGGGTCGACACTCGTATATCCCAATCCTAACACATGCCATGATGGATTCAACGGTTCTGTCAATCCGTAAAAGGTTAACAGTCCAGGAGGCAAGGTCCCGAGTTTCCATAAGGTTCTGTCCACATTCTTTTCTTGCCAGTAGTGGTAGATGCCAGTGACGTTTCTTCTACGCCACTGCACCAAGTCGAAAATATTCATCCCGAAGGCCCATCCACATGCATCTTGGTCAAAATGCTCACGAATTAGAGGGTGGGAGTAGTTTAAGTACTTATGGTACCGATGAAATGTTTCCATGCATGTCTCGACTGCTCCATTCACATTCCCACTTAGATCTATAGAAAATAAAGGCGAAAGATCTTTCTGGACAATCACGTCATCATCAAGAAACACCAGTTTCTTCAACTCGGGAAAAACTTCGGGGATGTAGAACCTGAGGTGGTTGAGCATGGACAGATATTTCGGGTTCCGGAATTTGATTGGAGTCCTGTTATCGTTACCCGTGCCAGAGAAGTAGTAGCTCTTTGTTTCAGAATCTTGAAGCTGCTTAAGAACAGGAACATAAGAAGTGTTTAGCCAGGTGAAGTCTTCTATCTTTTGAACATCAATAGTCACTCCTAGGAAACTGTTCATCGTGAACCAGGCCTTCATTGCTGCATAATTCACCTCGTCAGTAATGAGGTGGAAGACAACCTTATCAGTGTTTTGGGAATTTGAGGCAGTTGAATTCACCACAACCGACGTTGCGAGGATGTTGTCAGAAAAGACACAGAAATGGTAAAGACTGTTATCTTTGAGTTTCATAGCTATTTGACTCTTTTCCTTGAGTTTCCTCTGTAAATTACCGTTCTTGAACCACTCGCTTGTTAATCGCACACCGAGGCAATACAGGCTCTTCGGAACTTCTTCTGCAGCAATTTGCCCATACTTGGAACTCTTATCTTTTGCAGAATTCGTATCTTCTTCAAGACCCTGGATCTGAGCCTTCAATCTCATGATCATGGTAGAACTGTCATAGTGGAGTTGCTGAGCCTGAAAAAGTAAAAGTGCCATGTCACGAATTGCTGCCTCTGATTCACTCGTCGTCAAAGGAGTTCTTCGTAAAGCAGAATTCGAGAGGAGGATCTCTGAGTTGCGGATTTGAGCACTAAGCTCCCATGCAAATTGAAGGTTGTTGCTGTGTTTTGCAATGACAATAAATGCCTTTGCTAGAGAAATTTGGTCATTCAGTTGCCTTGTTACCGAGTCCGGACTCAACATTTCGTCAGTGATATTAAGCCCTTCTATGATCTTATCATGTCTAAATGATCTCTGCATGATAGAATAGCACAGAAGTAAATTTGGAAACTTGAACTCTAGATTAGAATAGCATAGCGAACAAAACAACAATTTTAAGAGGGAACCAAACAAGAAATAATATGATGAGCAAGACACATAAGTCAATGCCCAGTGGCCTATCTTGTTGAGGAAACCAAGAATTAAATTTAAAAAACCAGAGGCAGTTCAATACTAGGCTACTAGCTTCCATAACCTTTCCGAAGAACATCATTTTTGGGATAACTGAGTGATTGTTAAATTCAGTGCTTCGGATTTAATAACTGCTGAATAGCTTTGTAAACATAAAAATTCCTTAAAATGATAAGACTGCGAGCAGTCGTCATACCAACCCATGTTGAAAGTTGTTAACCAACTTTCAGCACCTAAACATGAATTTGCTGTTACACATCCTGTCCGATACCATCTTGTGCAATACATAAAAAACTAAAGGTTATAAAAAGTAAATTATCAATTAAAAACTAAAGGTGGAACCACAAACAGACTTTCAAAAGATAATTAAGCTCAATTAAAACAAAAGGGTATAAAAACTTAAAAATAATTAAAGGTGTACCAACTTTGCATTCACTGGTAATTTTGAGTGAATTAGTAGAACAACATTTCCTTGAATAGGCTACATAAAACTAGCTATAAAATATATGCCTCTGACCAATAAGAGATCTTGAATCTTAATTTTCACCCTTTCATCCCCTTCAAAAATTCTTACTCAGTTTATCAGAATTTAAAATGGTAGTCATCATCCAAGATAATAAATATTAAAACAAGCCATGAATAAATAGTCCTAGTTTCTCACCACTTATTAGCTAAAGGTGTAAAAGAGAAATCACAAAATACAATGAAAATACTGCACATTGCAGACTCCTTTATACCTCATGCTATGACCAACTTACAAGTACTTAGAGAAGCACCACTAGATCTGTTCACTTATAAGAAGTCCTTTCATTTTCGATCAATACAATTAGTAATGACCATATATATCACACCAACACATACAGTGTAAAACTCAATGCAGATATACCAAATTTACACTTGATAACTAAAAGTTCAATGCTTAATGACTCAATCTTTATGATCTCAAAACTAACTATAATCATGTATATTGTGATGACTTGTCGCAATTTCACACTAGGAAATAGGAATAATGTAGCTCATGCGTTAACAAGTTTTTATGGGACAAATAATGTGAGCCAATAAATGCTGCAATCAAGCCATCAGAACTAAACAAGAGTCGAATCTACCTTCGGGTCTTGAAGGCATCTCAAGGATTCTATACATTGACCAAAATTATCTAAAAGGAGATGAGGATGATGTAGAGAGAAACATGCATGTTAGATGTCATACATGAGCTGAATTAAGTTCTTGAAAGTTGTATATATAGACTTGGACAATCCTCTCTTCTTGAACTAGCTTTTGGGCAGAGTTCGACCCAAGTCCTAATCTTAACATGGTCAGAACACATGTCACCGCTATGTGCTGGACCGCCTTTAAGAATCACAAGCTAATGTATTGTAAACTTCATACTCCAGTTGTTCATTCCGTGAGAAGGATGTTGCAAACTTCATGCTCCATTTGTTCATTCTATGAGAGGGGTGTGTTAGATGTAACTGATCGGCTAGATTAAGTTTTTGAGAGTTTAGAATATGAACTTTGACAATTCACCCAAATGATCTAACTTTTGGAATGGATTAGGCGCAAGTCATAATCTTAACAATGCAAGTATGGTGACAGCATGGGATACTTACATATATCTTCAAATTCAAAATCTAATCTGAGTGAAAAGGTGGTTACGCAGCTTAAGCCCTCCATTACACCCCCACCACATATATACATGTTCAATCTCACTAGTTACTCAGGGCGCTCCGCAAACACTTTGTTTTGATAAATTTGATTCCTATTCAAGCTTCCCAATGTCGCCAACAGCTTTTCATTTAATGTATCTCGTAAACAATATCTAATAACGCATGCTTCACATATCTTGTGGAGAGTAGATTTATAACTGCTCCAATTTCAGTAAAGTTAACAGAAAGAGTTCATTTTCCAACGGTTGAATAGTTTCTACTGCATCATCATTTGACTTTAAAATGGAAGAATTGATGAATCACACTCAAAAGTAAATATATAAGTCCTAGAATCAGTTTATATGAGGACTAGGAAAGGTATTGCTCCCTCAATCGCCAGTAACCGTAGTTAAATTAGTGTTTTTATTCAATTCAACTTGCATAGTTCTACAAAGACTTGAACATCACTTATATCAACAAGCAAGGGAGAACTCACAGACAGAGGGAAGATTTCTTCAATTCTTTGCCTACTATAAGCATTAATATGGATTCCACTTTCAATTTTCATGTCATTGAAATAATTTTATCCATGCATCCTCAACACACCAATGCTTGCATGAAAAATATTGGGCGGAGAAAGTTGTGCCTCGAAAATGGGTCCACAATCACCACCAGTCCACAGCTAGAAAACCATAAGGTTCATAAAGAAATCAAATGCAAATGCAAAAAAAAAAAAAAAAAAAAAAAAAAAANTGCGGCTTTGGCACTTCATAGGGTTACAAGAACGAAAAAAAAATCATTTACAAGTAAATTTTCTTCAAACGGCAGGTACCACTTACCAAACAAAGAAAGAACAATTAACACAAGGAACTCCAAGAAGATTGTTTAATCATGAATACAAGAGGTTTACGATCTTAATGAAAAATAATGACAGTTCACCTTCAAGTTTCCACTAAAAATCCAAGACATCGTTCTGTACTTCTCCGTGGCATCATCTCAAGAATTTTCATCAATTATTAACAAAGAGAGAATATTACGAACCTCAAATAACTCAAATTTAAGATGACATCACAAGAAATATATACAGATCGAAATGTACCTTAGTATAAACCGATCTTGGATTGGGTTTCCGATTCTTTCTGCTCAGTACCACGATAAACAGAAAAATCACTAACCCACAAAGAGTTATCCAAATTACGTTCGAAAATCTCCGCCTCACGGGTCTCCTAAAATCTGGGCCTCGGCGCCTCATTTATTATTTATGTATTATGAAATACTCCGATGCTATGTACAAATAAAGCCTGAAAAATATCATACAAAAGTGAAAATTTGAACTTTTTTACACTGGGAGGACGATTAGAAGTTGGTTTGTGACGGTAATAGCAAAGAAGAGAGGAATTCAGTGAAGAAGCAGCTGGAATTGTGGTGAATGCATGAGATCTGTCACACGTCGAGGCAGCTGGGCATTAACTACCGTTTAGGCCTCAAACTTTACCGTAAATTCACTTATTCACCACTCAGTTTTCATAGGTGTATTCTAAATATGAGGTTTTTATTAGGGATGACAATTTCCTCCGATCCTGTTGGAGGATCCGATAACCGACCCGAATAGAACAGGGTATGAGGAGATTTTTAGACCCGATTAAATAATTGGGTAATCGGGTATGATGATTTTTAGGTTCGGGTATGGAGGCGGGTTTGATATAATCCGACCCACACCCGANTAATTTTTCTTATTGTTAATTTAAATATTCATTGAAACAATTTAAATTTTGAAAAAATTCAATTGTATATGATAATTGGGTATTTGGGTAGGGTATGAGTATCCGATAATCCGATGGGTATGGGGATGGGGATGAAATTCAATACCCGATGGGTATGGGTATGAGGATGAATTTAATAATGGGTATGGAGATGGATGTATGAAATCCGACCCATACCTTACCCATTGACATCCCTAGTTTTGATCCAAAAATAACAGCCAATTCTCTCCTTTTGTCGGTTTGGACAGAGTTTTTAAAATAAATGTGGGAAAATCATTATATTTGAAAATAATAAATAATTGGTTCAATTCAACTTCTTATTATATAGATGAGAATTTTATTTAAAAAAAAAAAACTCTTTAAAAAAATTGAAATAACCATGGAATGATCGGAAAAATAGGTTGTGTTTGAATGGACAGATGAATGAAGTTGAGATCATGTATCTCAAATTATTTGACTTGTTTCAATTGATGTAATCGAAAATTTCCAAATTTCGTACAATTATGTAATTCTCACTAAATGAATTTGGGGTCATGAATTATGGTAGTTATACAATTGATAATTTGTAATAATTGATTACATGATATTGACATATGAGAAAAATGGGTTTGTTTCATGACTCAATCCTCAAACCCATTTATTAAAATGGTTAAAAGAGTTTTGATGAAAAATAAATGTATGCTTGACTTTAAATACTTTTATATTCGAGTACGTCTCTTGTAAGACGATCTCACGAATCTTTATCTGTGAGAAGGGTCAACTCTACCGATATTCACGATAACAAGTAATACTCTTAAAATAAAAAGTAAAACTTTTTCATGGATGACCCAAATAAGATATATGTCTCACAAAATACGACCCGTGAGACCGTCTCACACAATTTTTTGTCTTTATATTTACATAAAAAAAATAGTGACGACAAAAGTTCCTTAATAGCCAAATAGAACTAAGGGTGCCATTCAATTCACGAACCAACCAATAAAAATAGAGGCAGCAAAGGTTGTTAAAAGTCCGTGAATAGCCAATTAGATTTAAGAGTGCATCTTCGGTTAACACCGAACTAACCAATTAATCGAACCGAATTTTTTAAAATCGAATTAACTAAAATTTATTTTTTAAAAAATATAAACATACATGCTTTCATAATTTAAAGTCCGATTATTCCAAATTTCCACTAGGACCGACAAGAGCAATGAAAAGAGCACGATCATCAAGAAAAATACACAAACTCTATACCTTAGAAACTACTCTCACCTTTAAATTGTTTTTAACTCATTTTATACCCAATTGTGTGGGGCTTTTTGATTGTTTATCGTGAACGAAAATATTAATAATTAAATTAAGACATGTGTGAATAATTTGAACATGTAATGTATCACGCTGTTTGGGATGACGTGATACATTTTTTTTAAAAAAAAAAATATGTGACTCTATCACACCCTTCAAGATAACGTGATAGAGTTATTTTATTTTTGGAAAAATAAATAACTGTTAGGATCGAAGATAACATTTTAGAGGGGGTGAATGAACTGTTAATACATCATTTATGACATTATTACAATTGATAATCTTACTATTACCCACAGTTTAAGTCACTATCCCAGAAGAGAAAGATTACTTATGTCCTACAAGTTCTGATGGTAAAAAAAGTAGTCATAAAAGGATACTCAGAAGTAACTCTTCATGAAACGGGATTAAAAATTGTGCCAGCAAATAGAACATTAAATGCCTGGCTGAAGAACATTTAATGCATTTATAGCTTATAGTGATACATCACTCCAAGATTACATGTTAACATTGCTTATCTTTTTCCGACCGTTGGAATGACAGATTATATAAGCAGAGCAAGATATATGCAAACATGCGTGCGAGACATACAATCTTCAAGCTTTCTACAGATATAATTCCAAGCTTGCTTACTTAAAGAATTTGAGCACAATCAAAGATTATATACTTCAATCGCTCATTCAAGCACACACTCAACAGAAAGATATCTGATCTTTCAAGGATCTTTTTCGTGCTACCAAAACAAGATTGTTTAATTTTATCGCTAACCTTTTGGTTATTTAGTTAATAGTTGTGTTTGGTGAACCGAGGGTTCTTAAAATCCAGAAGTGTAAAGTGATCACTAAGAGTTCCAAAACAGGCAATGTGATAAGTCCTGATTGGAGTGGGCTATTGTAAAGAGTTTTGTAAAGCCAAAGTCTTTTAGCGGAATCCTTCCTAAAGAGGAAGAAAGGGTGACGTATGAGTTTTATCTCCGAACATCCATAAAAATCTCGTGTCTTTACTTTCCACAAGTTCTTACAATTTTAACTATATCTTGTTGATTAGATTGCCAACCGCTTAAATCATCTTTAGAAATATTGAACCGATTTCCGTACTTGTCTAGTGGTTCATATTTCTAACCGTTGGAGAAAAATTTTCAACCGTCCAAAAACAATTGAAAACACATTTTAAAGCAAATATTTTCAATGAGTTTATTCACCTCCCTCTCTAAACTCTTTCTCGATCCTAACAAGTGGTATTAAAGCGTGGTTTCCTCAAACATCGATATCTAAAATTTACACATGACCTTTCAACAAAATATCAATATTTTCCAAAGAAGATTATGATGATTGGAAAATTCGTATGCAGGCACACATCTAGCAGCCCAAGATGACGATATGTGGCATGTCATCACTGATGGGCCAATAAAGATTTTAAAGGAAATCACAGTTGTGATTACAACTGAAAGTACTCCCAAAATGGTGGAGAAACACCGATCTGAATGGACAACTGAAGATAAGAAGAAAGCAAATCTTGATAACGTGTCAAAAGATATTATATATAAAACTCTGGATAAAAACAAGTTTGTCAAGATCAAGACTTGCTCCACGACAAAAGAGATATGGGAAAAACTCACACAACTATGTGAGGGCAACGATCAAACCAAAGAAAACAAACTGATAGTTGCCATCCAAAAATTTGATAATGCAAAGATGAAACCAGGAGAAACTCTTACTGAGTTTGATGAACAATTTAGTGCTATTATGATTGAACTAAACTCATTAGGAAAAGATTACTCTAACTGTGAAATTGCTTTAAAGGTAATGAGAGTCCTTCCCGGAGAATGAAATGTGAAGACAATAGCAATGAGAAGATCCAAAGACTTAAACAAGCTAGAGCTCCACGATCTATTTGCAGACCTTAAAGCCTATGAGTTCGAGCTTGACATACGAACTGAAGAAGAACCATCCACCTCTCAAACAAAGGCTCTAACATCTACCACAGTGACTCTTCCGGTCGAAGAGTCCACAAGTAAGAAATCGACTAAGCAATTAAGCAATGAAGCCATGTCCCTTTTTGTAAGAAAGTTTTGTAAATTTATGCGCAAAAATAAGTCTCAGATGAATAAACCTTATTTCAAAAAGGACCATACAGATGATGGTCAAAATTGTTTCAACTATGGAAAGAAGGGACACTTTATGCATAATGCAATCGACCGAAGAAAGATGAAAAGAAACCAGTTGATAGAAGATGATCTCAAGATGATAAGAAGTTTATCGAAAATAAAAACCAACGAGTGTTGTTGTAGAAGAAGATAAAGGCAAGTGGGCATATTCAGATTCAGAATGATCCATTTCCGAGGCTTCCACAGCATTTTAAAAGAATCATTCAACTACTGAATAAAAGTATTTCAATTAAATAAATTAACATCGTCAAATTCCTAAACTACTATTTCAAAAGAACTCAAATGTGACATTCAAAACCCTGTCAAACCACCAACGTAAAATGTATTAACTAAACAATGTTTTACTTCTGACTCATAAACATATAATGTGCGAAAAAAGTATGGTTAGGGTTAACGTGCGACACCCAGCTCCGCCTACTCAGTTTTCGGCTCCTCTAGCCTCCACATCATCTTGCTCACCCGCATCATTCACACTTAGTGAGTCTAAAGAATCAACACGCCTGAATCGTGATAACAAGTACTACATATACATATCATGTAACAGTGAACATTACTGTAATAAAAATACATCTCATAATCTTAAAAGCATTAACTTAAATATAACATGTCAAAGCATAAACGTATCCATAACTATCTCGTCATATCTACATATACGTGTTCATTTTTTTTAATTCAGATCATTATTTGTGACTTTCGTATCAGCTCTAATTCGATGGATTCATCTACGTATAATCGCAGTATCCGGCGGTGGGGACATCAATGACAGTTTTACCCATCCACTAATCATTGGCCTTACATTTTCGTGTTCGTATTAGTCACAACCAACTCTTATATTTCAAAACATATCATCATGTTCATCACTTATAAAAATCATGCATATACGTAAATTTTCTTAAAATCAAGCATGCAACGTATTATTCGTATTTTCATAAAAATTCGTGTTCATAATAACATATGCATTTTAAACATGCAATTTTTGTATTCAGGACGCTGCTAGGACCGCTAACTCGACACGGGTGCAAAATGATCATTTTACCCCTAGAAACCCTAATTGACTGTTTTACCCCTGTACCTCAATTTTTCGGCCCGAAGCCACTAGAACTTATTAAAACACCTCAAAACATAATTATAATAATTTCCTAGACGTAATCTCGAGCCCTTTCCGTAACTTTTACGATTCGTTTTAAAACTTGGACATGGATCTCGGTTTTAATCAGAATCAACCTGAAACTTAACCAAAATTTTCCAAATTTTAACCACAACTTATTCACACCTACCAGCCCTTAAACAACACAATTCCATCCATTTTGAAACCGTTAAAACTGGTTATCACTTGCTGGAAATTTCTGCGCGCTGCATCCTTCGAACCCTAATGCGCCTAGCCCTCAAGAACTCGATCCTAGCCCAAACTAGACCGGATTACCCTCGAACCAAACACTCCTAGCCCACCTATGGACCCCCTAGATCGACCTAACCATTGCCCTCAGCCCATGCACGCAGCGAAGGAGATCCACACAATGCAAGCCCGAAACCCAATCATGTAACCCTAAATCGTGGCTAGCCCTTTAGATCTTCCTTCTACTTGAGACCAGCCATGCATGTACCTCCCTGGACCATGGTTTGGACCCACTAAGGTCTGCATCAGGCCTGGTGCAGTCTTTCATGGACGTACCCTTCTTTTCCTTCGCCTGATCCACTCATAAGCCCTAGCTCCTCAAAGATCCGATCGGCCCTCACCAAAGCTCGACCAAATCTCGACTCCAGCACCTTGAAGCCTCAATTCTCAGCTTGTGCAGCCCTTAAAAATTTATATCTAGCAGACCCTTGCACGAAAGTCCAGGAAAAACATGAGTACATGTCAAGCGTATACATATTTCGTGACAAAATTATGCAAAAACGATGCAACATAATAGATCTAAGAATTTCTCATGCATAAACACACAAATCAGCATATAATTATGCGAATGATGAGAAAAACGAGATTTAGCGTGTGCCTTTGCGTATGTATGCTCGAAATCTTTGAGATATTCGCGTAGAACTTGAACCGGAGAAACGGGGAAGGAGTTTTTTTGAAAAACTTGAGAAAATTCGAAGGAAAAAAGCTGCTGGAATTTGAAGAAGGCTGCTGGAGAAAATGGAGAGGGCGGCCGAAATGTTGGGTGTGAGTGTAGGGTTTAAGTATAATATTAAGTGCTAATGGACCTTTAATTAAAAATAATGAGGTTTAAAAAGATTTTAGGTCCATTATGCAATAAAATAGTCTCATAGAGCCCAAAAATGCTCTCGAAAAATATTACTTTTAGGTACGTTTTTGAAAATATTGCCCGAACCCTCAAAAAGTCCCCTGACTTGCTAAAATTTGCGTATCGATTTAAAATATGACCCGACATGTAAAAATACCTTACCAAAGTCCATTTCGAAAAATCACATATATTTACATCATATATTAAATAATTCATTTAATAAAAATATTTTTCTTAACTGTCACCGGTCTCCGTTCCTCGTTTGAGCGCGAAATACTACTAAAAGGCCCTAATACATGTAACCTTAAAAAACCATGAAATAAAACACATTTCCATGCAATAATCATGCATTAAAATAATTAAAAACATATTTTAGTAAAATCTTAGATTGCATGCAGTCAGGCTACGTAGCTCGAATTTCTTAGACCTTACATGTATTGTGCTGGACCAAACAAAGTATATCATTTTAGACTTGACCTTGTCGAGATACAATTAAGTACTTGCCTCAGTGAAATTGAATTCATTTTTGCTAAACTTTAAGCCAGTTCTGTCACCAGCTGGTTTTTGCATCTCATGCATTTAACAAAGAAACAGAAGACTTGTTCAAAGAATTTACTAGCTGTGTCAATAATTTATTCTCATTGATATTTTACTTGAAACAATCTACCCAAATCATCATTCTTAGTAGCCATTAGATTGAGTTTTACCCTAAGACTATCCAGTTAATTTCGCTCCATGCATCTAGAGTCACTAAACTTATTTGTTAGGCTTTTCTTTTCTATCTTTACTTCCTAAAATGACTGTGAAAGTCTTTTGAACTCATCTACCATACCATGCAGTGTAGTGATAATATCATCTCGTGTGAATTCACTAGAACTAAAGTCAAATATCATGTCATCGGCAGTATCCAACTCAAATTCTGCAATTTCCAGCTCAACATCAGCCTTCAAACACAGGACTTGCTCTTCTTCACTCCAATTGGATGAGGTCTCCGAGCTGAATGGATCTGAATCTGCTTACTTGCTTTTTCTTTCCTGAACAACAAGAACTTTTTTGTCCTTATTTTTTTGGAAAGATCTCTTGTTATCTCCAGACCTCATTTTCTCAAAGTACTTCTTTTCACAGTTAAAAAAAGTTAGATTGTCATACACTTGATCCTTTTTAAAATATGAATTAAACTTAGGTTGGTTCTTTAACGTAAATTTTTTATTTTTTTAACATAAAGAGACATAACCTCATTGCTTATATGTTCAGCAGATTTCCGGCTACATGACTCTTTATTAGCAGTTGTTGTGGAGGTAGTAGCAGCCAGAGCTTTAGTAGGCTGAGAGGTAGAAGGATATTCTCTGTTCTGATGCCCATTTCAAACTCATAGGTTTTGAGATCTCCAAACAAATCATGCAGCTCAAGTTTGTTGAGGTTATTTGACTCCCTCATGGCTACTGTCATGATATCCCATTCCATGCA
The DNA here is from genome assembly GCF_012295235.1 of Primulina huaijiensis. NCBI lineage: Eukaryota > Viridiplantae > Streptophyta > Magnoliopsida > Lamiales > Gesneriaceae > Primulina > Primulina huaijiensis. The sequence goes on along the minus strand of NC_133310.1, from coordinate 17,906,363 downwards.
CTACAACAAAAATGACTTTCTGCAGCGCATCATCAACAGCGTGCATTAAAAGCACGCTGTGAATAGTACTTTTAACGGCGTGCAGTAAAAGCACGCTGCGGAAAGTAATATCCGCAGCGTGCATTTATGTGTGCTGTAAATATTATATACTTTCCGCAACGTACTTTTAATGCGCGCCGTTAATATATGTTATTAACGGCGCGCATTAAAAGCACGCTGCGGAAAGTCATATGATATACTATCCGCAGCGTGCAATAATGTGCGCTGTTAATATTCTATGCATTCACGGCGTGCAGTAAAAGCACGCCGTTGAAATGGGTGAATTTTTAAATTAGCGACGGTTTAATAAACCGTCGCTAATGTAACCTTGCGACGGTTTTAACTACCGTCGCTATATTTAGAGACGATATAAAATAACCCGTCGCCGATTTAAAATCGGCGACGGTTTAATAAATAACCGTCGCTTTTAACGACGGTTTTTATTGAATTGTCGCTAATAGTTGTAAATCGACGACAGTTATGTTTTAACCGTAGCTAATAGCGACAGTTTAATGCAAAACTGTCGCTAATTATCGCAAATTGTCTATAAATTTCCGATTTCCGTTCCACTTTCACATCACTTTACAACACTTAAACTTTTTTCTAATACGCGTTTTTAATTTTGGTTTTAGTACATTTTTTTTAAAATTTTTGGTTAATATTTTAAGTGTTAGTTAAGAGATGATAGTTTTAATGGAATTTTTTTTAAAATTTATTAAATTATAAAAGTAAATTTTTTTTTTAATTTTTACGCAAAATTTAGCGACGGTTGTATGAACTGTCGCTAAATGTAGCGACAGTTTTGTAACCATCGCTAAATTTAAACACCGTCGTTCCCTTAGCGACGGAGTAGTAACCGTTGCTAAATTAGCGACGGTATTTTTTGTATTTAACCGTCGCAAATTAGCGACGGTTAACTTAAAAACCATCGCTAATATTTAAATTTTTTTTAATATTAACGGCGTGCATTGCACGCTGCGGATAGTTGTATTAACGGCGTACATATGCACGCCGTTGATAGTAGTATTAACAACGTGCATGCGCACGCTGCGGATAAACTCGAACTTTCAACACCTTGCAATTTCGCAGCGTGCAATGTGCGCCGCGGAAAGAGTATTTGCGCGCTGCGAAAAGCCATTTTTGCTGTAGTGATGGATAATAATTATCTAATAACATTTAAAGCAAGTTCACAGTTAGAATATTATTTGTCAAGAGCAACAAGTTCAATAACAATACTAATAAACTTTTCATCAAATTCATTTAATATTTTCCCATGTTTCATTTTAGCTCTATCAAATTTATGCTTGACAACATTTTCTCTCACATAATTAAGTCAATTTTCTTATATTTCTTTAGTTTTGGAACATATCTTAATCTTAATAAAAAATATTCTTATCAAGAGTTTTGCAAAGAATGTCATTGGCCACATTGTCGAAATTGAATTTCTTTTTGTCTTCGGTGGTCCACTCGGACCGGTGTTTTTCCCTTATTTGAATTGCACCCTCAGACACAACTATAGCAATATTGGCGTTCATAATCTTAATTGGACCATCCGTGATGACACACCACATGTTATCATCTTAGACAACCTAGGGGTGTCAATTCGGGTATGTCAGGTTTGCACACAATACTACTTAAAAATTGTTCAACACGAGCTCGAATCAAACCCGAAAACTCACAACCCGAACCCGAACTCGACTCAACCCGATCAACCCGATTTTGATTTTTTTAAAATTTTTTTTTAAAAAAATAAATTGAAATAATAATAATATTTTAATTTAAACACATAATAAAAAAAATCTCCATTATATATGATTTAAATTTGAAAGTCTAATAGTAAAAAATTAAAGTATATTCACTAAATCAAACAAACAATTGTTTAAAAAATAAAAATGACGTACAAAATCAATATTAAATTATGAAAATTTCTGATATAAATATAAAATAAATATTTTTTCAAATATACAATATATAAAAATGTAGTCAATTTTTATTAATTTTATTATTTTTTTAAAAAATAAAATTTTCGGGTCAACTGGACGCGTTTAATTTTTCAGGTCAGATATCGGGTTCAACCAAACCTGACCCGAACCGGAAAACCCCAAATCTAAACTTGATTTTTTTGGGTCGAGTCGTGTCGGGTTGGCGGGTCGGGTTTGATTTTGACACCTCTAAAGCATTCAGATGTGTCTGCATACAAATTTTTCAATCATAATCTTTTTTGAAAAACATTAGAATCTTGTTAAATAATGTCATTGAGTATATGTGTGACGTACCGTACTTTTCTACTATTTAAAATTTGCGGAAAAATTAAAAATTTTCTTAAACATAAAATAATCTTCAAAGTTTGCCATAAAATATCTCAACCAAGTCCTCCATAAGACATGGTTGTTCAAAATAACTACAATAAAATTTGCTAACAAAAGGTTTGCTCAAAGTGTTTCCACCAAAATATGAAATCGGAGTAATTTAACTTCTGCATGAAACTTAAACATGGCGGTCCTCGGGTTTAGCCTCCCGCTCAGTCCAAGCCTGCTCCTTCGTCGCCACCTCCTGTCTCCTCATAGACATCCTCACCTGCATCGATCAAGTCTAGTGAGTCTAAAGACTCAACACGTATAAACTGGGATAGCAAGTAATACATAATAAAACCAAATGCAACTTTAAAATAGGACATACATACTTGAAACTTGAACTTGCAAAATGAACTTGAACATACGTACGTACATAATTAGACGTGCCGTCAACATAAACTTTCTTAACATGCTTGCATACTTGAACATACTTGAACATGCATAACTTCATCATTTTTCGTAGAGGATGTTTCAACGCAAGTGACCCATAACATAACCGCCTGATCAGACTAACCACAGTACTGGGATGACAGGGACATATCCACTGCCACATACATGAGATCCCCGTTCATAATTTAACGGGCTGATTGGTCCACGTTCATAATTTAACGCTTTCCAATCTCGATCTAAACCCGTTCATAATTTAACGGGCGGATTGGTCCCCGTTCATAATTTAACGCTTTCCAATCCTAAACATTATTTGGTCACAAGACATTTAGCATACCTCAAAACTTTAAAATATTTTCTTGCACGTCATACATACTTACTTGGCGTTGAGGGATTCGTTGGACTTCGATCGGGGTCGTTGCTGCAACATACTAACGTGAATTCATATCTTAACGGGTGTAACTCAAACGTGACAATCAAACTTACCCACGAGTTCATACATTTCCTTAGGTCGTTCTAAAATTCCCGTGACTCGACATTGTTACACATTGCACTAAACCAAGACATCAATCCTCAAAGCATACCATAATATTTCCCAAAACTCAAGTACACGGACCTCGTGCCCAGGTCCGGCTCCGGGTCCGTGTAGGTGCGGTGGAATGACTCGTGAAGAAAAGGGAAAGCACGGACCCCGTGCTGCGGTCCCGGTGGGGGTCCGTGTACCTGCGCAAATTTGACAGCAAAAGAAAACAAAGGCACGGACCCCGTGCCTTGGTCCGTGTGGGGGTCCGTGTCAGCTCGCAAAATGGTTACTCGAAGAAAACAAAGGCACGGACCCCATGCCAGGGTCCGTCCATGGGTCCGTGTACCTGCGGGACAAGCCAACATACGAAAATTCTAAACAGGTTTTGCTTAACAGTCTAGACTCGATCGAACGGATCATGAATCGACACCACGAGGCCATCTTAGGATACTACATCAATGATTCGAACCTATACGATTGCCCCCAACGCAACCAGATGTCCCAAATAACTCAATACTCCATAAACAAAACCGTTGACAGAAAATGGTTTACACGATTACTCGTTCTCTCAAGAGCCTAACGACGTGAAACGACACCCCAATATACATCCCAACGTCATGCTAAATATACCTAGGTACAGCAACGTTCATCCGTCGATCCCCAACGAAGCCTGCAACCATTAAACTTCAAAAACGCATCAACATCATAATTTTCTGAAAACGCAGTTTGAGCAGTCCCACGAAAAATACCATAACTCGCTCAATTTTTGTCCAAAAATTTCAAATCATATATCAAATCGAAGATATCAAAAATTTATACATTTTTTATGTTAAAGGTTTTCTCAAAATCTCGACCGAAAATTCACAGTTTTAAGAAGAACAGTAAAAACGTGATTTAGATCTAAAAATTTTCCTTCAAAATCGATCCAAATCAATTATCCGCTCAAACTATGAACATCACACATGAATTTTACTCATAAAATAATGCAACGCATAATATGACATGATCGACGCAACAAAAGAAAGATTATACGTGCTTTTTGATAATAAACGTTACCGAACCGGCGATATCGAAGCGAAAACGGTGCGAGGCTTGATCCGGGACGACCGTGGCACTAAAATCCTTGAAGAATTCACACGAAAATTGCTGGAAGATGGAGAGGGGAGGGGGCGCCTGCTCTATGAGTGAAGAACCCTAGTTTCCTTCTCTCAAAATTAATAAAATTGAATTGTGGTAGTGTGGGTGTGTTTTGCCGATATCAGTGTGTGAAAAAGTGTGTAAGTGTGTGTGAGTGTAGAAAACGTGTGTGTGTGTGTGTGTAATAATTAGGAGAAAGTCTAGCTAAAATAACTATTTAAAATACTAATTAAAGGTTAACACACACTAATTTAATCAAACTCTTCAATTAACATAATCACACACCAATTTTAAAAGTTTTAAATTCTAAAATTCACCTAATAATTAACTTTGGCTTTAAAATACTAACAACATAATAAATTAGTTAAAAATGTCTCATCCTTAACTTAAAATAAAATATCGCATTTTAAATTGCCAAAAATCGTCACCGGGTCTTTTCCTCCATCCCGCCTCGAATAATCGCCTGAAACATGAAACTCAAAAAAACCTTTTTAACGTGCATCACATAAACATAAATATTTTAAACTAATGCATTTTCATAAATCATGCCTGGCTAAAACTCATTTAAAATTAATTAAATGATTTAATAATTAAATAAGTGCATGAGTTATATGCGTACTGAATTTGGGCTTTACAGTTCCTCCCCCACTTATATAAATTTCGTCCTCGAAATTAAGTCTTACCAAACAAATCCGGGTAGCAAAGTCTCATATCTGCCTCTGACTCCCAAGTGGCCTCTTCCACTGATTGGTTTAGCCACTGGACCTTGACTAGCTTAGTCACCTTGTTCCGAAGTCTGCGCTCATGTCTGTCTAGGATTTGGATTGGCTTCTCCTCATAAGACAGGTCTGGAGTCAGCTGTAGCGGCTCATAGCTCAGAATATGCGAAGGATTAGCTAGATACTTCCTCAGCATCGAGACGTGGAACACGTTGTGTACCCCAGCCAGATTCGGCGGAAGGGCTACACGATAAGCTAGTGTCCCAACTCTGTCAAGAATCTCAAACGGCCCAATAAACCTCGGACTGAGCTTGCCTGTCTTTCCAAATCTCATAACACCCTTCATAAGTGCTATCTTGACAAAGACGTGATCACCAACGGCAAACTCTAGATCTCTTCTCCTCTTATCAGCATAGCTCTTCTGACGGCTCTGGGCTGTCTTCATTCTGTCACGAATCTTGACCACCACATCTGCAGTCTGCTGAACTATCTCTGGATCAAGTTCTGCTCTCTCACCGACTTCATCCCAATGAATTGGCGATCTGCACTTCCTTCCATACAATGCTTCATAAGGAGCCATACCAATGGATGCTTGAAAACTGTTGTTGTATGTAAACTCCACTAGAGGTAGTTTCAATTCCCACGTCCCTTGGAAATCGATCATACATGCTTGCAATAGATCCTCCAAGATCTGAATCACTCGCTCCGACTGGCCATCCGTCTGCGGGTGAAAAGCTGTACTGAATTGCAGCTTCGTCCCCATAGCTGCATGTAGGCTCTTCCAGAATGAAGATGTAAACCTCGGGTCCCTGTCGGACACAATAGTAACTGGGATCCCATGCAATCGAACGATCTCCCTTATATAAAGCTCCGCATACTGCGATATGGAGAAAGTCGTCTTCACTGGCAAGAAGTGCGCTGACTTAGTGAGTCGATCCACTATGACCCAAATAGCATTAAAACCTCTAATTGACTTTGGCAACCCAACGACGAAGTCCATAGTGATATTCTCCCATTTCCACTCGGGGATAGGGAGTGGCTTAAGCATTCCTACTGGCCTCTGATGCTCTGCCTTCACCTGCTGGCAAGTGAGGCATTCAGACACAAATCTGCGGATGTTTCTCTTCATCTCTGGACACCAATACAAGATCTGCAGGTCTTTGTATATCTTGGTACCTCCTGGGTGGATTGAATACGAAGATGCATGTGCCTCTCTCAGAATATCCTGTCTGATCGAATTAACACTACGCACCCACATTCTACCTCTGTATTTCACAATGCCATCTGAAACTGTGTAAAGTACACTGCCCTTAGCTTCATCCTTCAGTCTCCATTTCTGCAACTGCTCGTCTGAAGACTGTCTTTGACGGATACGGTCTAGTAAATCAGACTTGACTGTCAGATTACACAGCCTCGGAGCTCTGCCCTTAGGATAGACCTCTAGACCAAATTTCTAAATCTCAGATTGAAGAGGTCTCTGCACTGACAACTGTGCTATGATTGCGAATTTTTTGCTCAAGGCGTCCGCCACAACGTTAGCCTTTCCCGGATGGTAGCTAATTTCGCAGTCGTAGCCTTTTACCAGCTCTAACAACCGTCTCTGTCTCATATTCAGTTCTTTTTGCGTGAAGAAATACTTGAGACTTTTGTGATCAGTGAAAATCTGACATTTCTCGCCGTACAGGTAGTGTCTCCAAATCTTCAACGCAAACACAACGGTGGCTAACTCCAGGTCATGCGTTGGATAGTTCTTCTCATGCACTTTCAACTGCCTGGAAGCATATGCTATAACCCGACCCTGCTGCATCAACACTGCGCCTAAACCGAGCTTAGAGGCATCGGTGTATAGCATAAAATCACCTTGCCCTATCGGCATGGCTAACACAAGTGCTGAAATAAGAGCTTGCTTCAGAGTATCGAAACTCTTCTGACACTCGCCACTCCACTCAAACTTAGCATTCTTCTTGGTCAGTGAAGTGAGTGGCACTGCTATCGACTAAAATCCCTGGATGAACTTACGGTAGTAACCGGCTAAACCCAAAAAGCTGCGGATTTCTGATGCATTCTTCGGCTCAACCCAATCTTTAACGGCTGCCACCTTGGCTGGATCCATCTCAATTCCACTGCTAGATATTATATGCCCCAAAAACGCTACCTTCTCTAACCAAAACTCACACTTACTGAACTTCGCAAATAACCTGCGACTCTGCAAGGTCTGTAAAACCGTCCTCAAATGTTGACTGTGCTCCTCATGGCTCTTCGAGGAAATAAGGATATCGTCAATGAACACTATGACGAATTGATCAAGATAAGGCTGGAATACTCGGTTCATGAGGTCCATGAAAATTGCTGGAGCATTCGTCAGTCCAAATGGCATTACCAGGAACTCATAATGCACATACCGGGTTCTGAAGGCTGTTTTGTGAACATCTGCATCTTTAACCTTCAGCTGATGATACCCTGATCGAAGATCTATCTTAGAGAACACTGAAGCTCTCTGCAACTGGTCAAACAAGTCTTCGATTCTAGGAAGTGGGTATTTGTTATTGATCGTTACCTTGTTCAATTTTCGGTAATCGATGCACAGCCTCATACTCCCATCCTTCTTCTTTACAAAAAGCACTGGTGCGCCCCAAGACGAGCAACTATGGCGTATAAATTCCTTGTCGAGAAGCTCCTGAATCTGCTGCTTGAGTTCTAACATCTCAGTTGGAGCTAATCGGTACGATGCCTTAGAGATTGGCACTGTGCCTGGTATGAGATCAATGGAAAACTCCACCTCTCTCTCCGGTGGAAGACCTGTGACGTCATCAGGAAAGACGTATGGGAAGTCTCTGACTACTGGCACCTCTGATAAAGACGGAGTGGGTATGTAAGGTGCAGAAATAATGCTGGCCAAGAAGGCCTGACACCCCTTCGAAATGAGTCTCCGTGCCTGCATGCAAGAGATCATGCGTGGAAAACTCCTCCATCTGGCAGGTTCAAACAGAAACTGCTCCATGCCCAATGGTCTAACCAAAACTGATCTCTTCTGAAAGTCGATCAAGACTCTGTTCTTTGTCAACAAGTCCATTCCCAAAATAATGTCGAATTCCGGCATCGGCAAGACGATCAAGTCAGCATACACCAGGTGGCCCTGCAGTTCTAGATCAATATCTCTGACCACGCTGGTAGCTAACAGCTCTTCTCCTGATGGGACTGTTACTGAATAATTCACATCGAGTCCTATGGACTTGATGTCCAAGTGACTAGCGAATGTCTCTGATATGAATGAGTGGGTGGCTCCTGAATCTATCAAGGCTTGAGTGGCTATTCTCTTAATGAAAATATTTCCTGAGAGACGTTAGCACATGCGAACTTACATTCTCAAAAATTCTAACATTAATCTCAAACATAACAGAAAATTACTATCCCAAATCACTCAAAATATTACTAGCACCTTAACAATCCCAAATAAAATCCACATGCAAGGCAAAATAATACTGAACTTGGGTAGAAAAGTTTACCGGTCAGCAAAGTCGTGTCTGGATTCGCCTCTTGTGCATGCATGGCGAATACTCTGCCCTGAGTCGGCTGCTTCCACTGTGGGCACTCCTTTAGCATGTGGTCACTGGCTCCACACTTGAAACACTTCCCTGATCCATATAAGCATTGCCCTGGATGCTGGCGGTTGCACTTAGGACACACAGGGAAATTTCCGGCCTTCTGAGGTGCTCCATGCTGCTGAATTGGACCCTTGCCCTTCGGCGGTCCCTGATAAGGTCTCTTACCTGGTGGCCCTTGGTATGGCCTCTTGTGCTGAGGTCGCTGATGCTGATGCTACGGCTGCTGGTACGGTGGTGCCTGGTAGGGCCTCTTGCCCAACCTGTCAGCATCAATATCCCGCTGGTCTTGTTCTGCCGCCAAAGCCCTGGATACGGCGACTGCATAAGAAGTGGGGAAAGCTACTCTCACATCACGGCGCAAGATTGGCCGCAATCCATCCAAGAAATGTCTCAGCTTTGCTTGTACATCGTTCGAAATGAGGGGTACGAAGTAACACCCCCTCTCAAACCTCCTAACAAACTCTGCAACATTGCTGTCTCCTTGTCGCAGCGTCATAAATTCCCTAGTCAGTCTGGATCGTACTTCCTCAGTGAAGTACTTGGCGAAGAACACTTCCTTGAATCCAGCCCAAGACAAGGTCTGCAAGTTAACTGCCACCGACGCACTCTCTCAACATAGTCTAGCGTCCCCTGACAGAAGGAACGTGGCACACCTGACCCTATCAGCATCGATCAGTTCCATAAAATCAAAGATTACCTCGATGGACTTAATCCATCCTTCCGCTATCATTGGGTCAGTGGTACCCGAGAACTCCTTTGGACTCATCCTTCTGAACCTCTCGTAGACAGCCTCAGGCTTGGGCCTCTCCCCTGCACCCACTGCTGCAGCCTGGTTCCCCGCAAACTGCGCGAAGAACTGCGTCATACCTGCAAGCATCTGCGCCTGCATATCCGGAGGTGGACGAGGAGGAGTGACCCTCTCCTCATTGTGAGGCTCTCTGTTCTCATCCCTAACTTCCCGGTTAATCAGACGTCTGGGAGACATGATGTTCCAACAATTTATCCAACACGTAAACCCAATATGCATGAATATAATAACAATATCCTATGATGCACGAAATTTAACTTAAAACATGGACATGCTGAAATCATGATTCAATGCTAACTACATACATAATGCAAAATTTTTAAAACTCACAGACTAGAGGTGTGACTTCGAGAGCTTCTTGCGACTGGCAGTAGGCATAACCCTTTACAAGAACACCGATCTGATACCAACTGTGACGTACCGTACTTTTCTACTATTTAAAATTTGCGGAAAAATTAAAAATTTTCTTAAACATAAAATAACCTTCAAAGTTCGCCATAAAATATCTCAACCAAGTCCTCCATAAGACATGGTTGTTCAAAATAACTACAATAAAATTTGCTAACAAAAGGTTTGCTCAAAGTGTTTCCACCAAAATATGAAATCGGAGTAATTTAACTTTTGCATAAAACTTAAACATGGTGGTCCTAGGGTTTAGCCTCCCGCTCAGTCCAAGCCTGCTCCTTGGTCGCCACCTCCTGTCTCCTCATAGACATCCTCACCTGCATCGATCAAGTCTAGTGAGTCTAAAGACTCAACACATATAAACTGGGATAGCAAGTAATACATAATAAAACCAAATGCAACTTTAAAATAGGACATACATACTTGAAACTTGAACTTGCAAAATGAACTTGAACATACGTACGTACATAATTTGACGTGCCGTCAACATAAACTTTCTTAACATGCTTGTATACTTGAACATACTTGAACATGCATAACTTCATCATTTTTCGTAGAGGATGTTTCAACGCAAGTGACCCATAACATAACCGCCTGATCAGACTAACCACAGTATTGGGATGACAGGGACGTATCCACTGCCACATACATGAGATCCCCATTCACAATTTAACGGGCTGATTGGTCCACGTTCATAATTTAACGCTTTCCAATCTCGATCTAAACCCGTTCATAATTTAACGCTTTCCAATCCTAAACATAATTTGGTCACAAGACATTTAGCATGCCTCAAAACTTTAAAATATTTTCTTGCACGTCATACATACTTACTTGGCGTTGAGGGATTCGTTGGACTTCGATCGGGGTCGTTGCTGCAACATACTAACGTGAATTCATATCTTAACGGGTGTAACTCAAACGTGACAATCAAACTTACCCACGAGTTCATACATTTCCTTAGGACGTTCTAAAATTCCCGTGACTCGACATTGTTACACATTGCACTAAACCAAGACATCAATCCTCAAAGCATACCATAATATTTCCCAAAACTCAAGTACACGGACCTCGTGCCCAGGTCCGGCTCCGGGTCCGTGTAGGTGCGGTGGAATGACTCGTGAAGAAAAGGGAAAGCACGGACCCCGTGCTGCGGTCCGGGTGGGGGTCCGTGTACCTGCGCAAATTTGACATCAAAAGAAAACAAAGGCACGGACCCCATGCCAGGGTCCGTCCATGGGTCCGTGTACCTGCGGGACAAGCCAACATACGAAAATTCTGAACATGTTTTGCTTAACAGTCTAGACTCGATCGAACGGATCATGAATCGACACCCCGAGGCCATCTTAGGATACTACATCAATGACTCGAACCTATACGATTGCCCCCAACGCAACCACATGTCCCAAATAACTCAATACTCCATAAACAAAACCGTTGACAGAAAATGGTTTACACGACTACTCGTTCTTCCAAGAGCCTAACGACGTGAAACGACACCCCAATATACATCCCAACGTCATGCTAAATATACCTAGGCGCAGCAATGATCATCCGTCGATCCCCAACGAAGCCTGCAGCCATTAAACTTCAAAAACGCATCAACATCATAATTTTCTGAAAACGCAGTTTGAGCAGTCCCACGAAAAACACCATAACTCGCTCAATGTTTGTCCAAAAATTTCAAATCATATATCAAATCGAAGATATCAAAAATTTCTACATTTTTTGTGTTAAAGGTTTTCTCAAAATCTCGACCGAAAATTCACAGTTTTAAGAATAACAGTAAAAACGTGATTTAGATCTAAAAATTTTCCTTCAAAATCGATCCAAATCAATTATCCGCTCAAACTATGAACATCACACATGAATTTTACGCATAAAATAACACAACGCATAATATGACATGATCGACGCAACAAAAGAAAGATTATACGTGTCTTTTGATAATAAACGTTACCGAACCGGCGATATCGAAGCGAAAACGGTGCGAGGCTTGATCCGGGACGACCTTGGCACTAAAATCCTTGAAGAATTCACACGAAAATTGCTGGCAGATGGAGAGGGGAGGGGGCGGCTGCTCTATGAGTGAAGAACCCTAGTTTCCTTCTCTCAAAATTAATAAAACTGGATTGTGGTAGTGTGGGTGTGTTTTGCCGATATCAGTGTGTGAAAAAGTGTGTAAGTGTGTGTGAGTGTAGAAAACGTGTGTGTGTGTGTAATAATTAGGAGAAAGTCTAGCTAAAATAACTATTTAAAATACTAATTAAAGGTTAACACACACTAATTTAATCAAACTCTTCAATTAACATAATCACACACCAATTTTAAAAGTTTTAAATTCTAAAATTCAACTAATAATTAACTTTGGCTTTAAAATACTGACAACATAATAAATAAGTTAAAAATGCCACATCCTTAACTTAAAATAAAATATCGCATTTTAAATTGCCAAAAATCGTCACCGGGTCTTTTCCTCCATCCCGCCTCGAATAATCGCCTGAAACATGAAACTCGAAAAAACATTATTAACGTGCATCACATAAACATAAATATTTTAAACTAATGCATTTTCATAAATCATGCCTGGCTAAAACTCATTTAAAATTAATTAAATGATTTAATAATTAAATAAGTGCATGTGTTACACGCGTACTGAATTTGGGCTTTACAATATGTTTATAAGAGGTTGAGAAAAATAGCTATGATATTACTTTGTTATGATCATAAAAGAGTTTAAAAAGAGGTTAAATAAACTCTTTGAAAACTTTTATTTTAAACTTGGGTTAAAAAAACAGTTGTTAGCTATTAATGTCTTTTTCTCGACCAGCTAGACATAGCTTGACCAGTGAAAGAAGTTCCAAGTACGGAAGTAACGCCCCGAAAATTTAAAGGTCCACGCGAACCACTTGCATACGAGTTATTAAATTCCTTGTGTATTTCAATTAATTGTTTTAATTGCATAAATTAATTATGATGTGCATATTTACATGTTTAAATTATACTTTTCTACATTGTTGCATTAAAATGTATTTTTTAAGGTTATTCGAGTTGCGATCGAGGAACAGAGACCGAGAGCTGAGAAAAATAGAAAATATTTTTATTAAATAATTGTTTTTGATTATTTAAATTAAGGGTGAACCTTTTATTATTTTTGAAAATAAGGAGTTTTGAGGTGATTTTATACGCCGGGACGTAATTTTTATCCGTGTTGGATTTTCAACAAAAATACGAACGCGTTGGCAACCCGGCGGATAAATTCACAAACTTTTCTACTCAAAATAATTTTTATATTTTAATTAAACACTAATGATCCTAATTAACTCCACTAATGAGCCTAAGCTTGTTTAGTGATTAATTAGCTATATAATATACAAAACTCACCCCACAACCTACACATAAACCCCACGCCACCTCCCCAATACAATCAAAAATATCTCCAAACTCAAATACATGGCACACACCAGATTATTGAAGAGAAACTTTCGAAATCCTCAAGGTAAAAATCAAACCGTCGTCTCTTCGTCGCCGTTCTTCAATCGCCAACGGTTATTCGTACGTAAAATATGTAAAGGCACGCCATAATCTCCTTTTTATCATCTTTCACACCATATTATGTGTTTGGTACATGATCACATGAAAAACATGATACACTTTTCATATTTTCGTTTTTATGGTTTTACATGCACAAAACAAGAGTTTTTCTTTTTTAAAACTCCTCCTATTGATGCACAAAGGGGCTTCCATGGTAGGAGAACTTGAAGAGATGTTTTTCCACATGTTTAAGGGTCCATAGATGCATGTTGAAGGGGCAGGACAGTAGGGGTGCAAGGTTGAACGAAAATTGCATGTTTTTGTGCACTAGGGTATCGGTTAGGGAACTTAGGGGCTTGCGGCTCTTTGCTGCTGATAGGGCACGACCAGGAGACACTAGGGGGCTGCGTGAGGATCCTAGAGAGGCTGCACGACGCTGGTTCGAAGGGCTAGGCAATCGGGCGATGAGGGAGGGCCGCGCATGGCTTGGAGGGGCGCGATTGTGAGGCTTTGTCTTCTAGGCATGGAAGGCTCGGTCCAGCAGGTTCTTTAGGGGTTAGTTAGGGTCCTAGGAAGGTCAACTAAGGTCTGGACATGTGGATAAGGGGATCGAGTCGAGGTTAGCTTAGGATCGAACCAAATATGTGCTAGGGTTTGCGTAGAAATTTTCAGTAGGGATCCTAGGCTGTTCAAGGGCTTTAATTGGCTTGTATTGGTTCAAAAATAGTTTATTTAGGTGTTATTAAGCTTTGGTTCAAATTGGGTAAAGTTTGGTTAAGTTTTGGGTTCAAACGAGTCAAAACCGGGATGTACGTCTAAGTTTTTAAAAAACGATTTTGGGAAATTAGTCGATAACATAAGTTTTTGTCTAAGAAATATTTATGGGTGTATTTTAAGGTTATATGGTAAGTTTGGAATGATTTGGGTCGTCGTTTTGAGGTCTAAGGATAAATACGAAAAATTATGCTTCTAGGAGTAAAACAGTCATTTTACACCTAAAAATTAGTAAACGTTATGGCAGTGCCCCGAATGCTGATTTATATGATAATATGATTATTTTCAATGGTTATGGATGTTTATGAATTTTTATACTTTAATATGTCAATTTTAAATGTTTATGAATTTTATAATGTTAATATGTTTATTTTTAATGTTTATGGATTTTTAATATATGAAAATGTTATTTTAAATGTTTATGGTTTAATATGTGAAAATTTTATTTTAAATGTTATGATTTAATATGTCAAAATGTTGGTTCTAAATGTTTATGGATGTTTTTATGATTTAATATGTTAAAACGTTTATTTTAAATATTTGTGATTTAATATGTCAAAACATTTATTTTAAATTTTTATGATTTAAAATGTTTATTTTAAATGTTTACAGGTTTTTATATGTTAAAAGGTTTATTTTAAAATGTTTATAGATTTTTATGACGAAACGATAACATTAAAAGATATGTTGCATACTTGGTTTAAAAGAAAAATGTTATATGCATGTTTAAATTTTATAAATTGATGAGAATATGAAACGTTGAAGGAAGTGAAGTAATTGTGATTAATACCAGGATATGTTGGAGATATCGTGAGGGTGACGGTCCCAGTGGGAATCCGATGATCGTATTTCCTTGGATACGAATATGTATACGATGATATGTTAATACGTAAGGCCAAGGCTCAGTTGACCGGTGAAAGTGTTGCTGATGTTCCTGCTGCCCAGTACTGTGGTTACATGTAGATGGATCCATCGCCCAACACGTAGACATAGATGAACACGAAAGTCACAATTAACGACTTGAATTCAACGAAAAGGAAAAATAATACGTATATGTTGATAATAATATGTATATAAATATGTTGAAGATGACATGAAAATGTTTATGGTTGAAGTTTATGCATGTCATGAAAATGATATTTTAACGTATAAGTATTTTTCACCGTTGCTTGTGGTTTTATACGTATTATTTGGTATCAAGAATATGATGTATTGAGTCTTTAGACTCACTAGGTGTGATTGATACAGGTGAGTATGATAATAATGTTGAGGGAGGCTTGGATGCCTGATTTGACTGGACTGAAGGTGCACATGACCCGAGGAATAGCGCTTCTACTTTTCCGCACTTATGATTTACGTTTATGATTACGTTAATGATTTTTTACGACTTTTTATTTATGCTTTTTGGAGAGATTTTGAGAGGTTTAGTATGAGCTACATTTTTCAAATTTATTGTCTTTTAGGTTTGGTAAAACGTTTGACGATTTTATGTTTTGAGATAATTCTTTGGATTTTCAAATACTAGTTAGATGTTTTATTTTAAAATGATTTGGTATACCGACAAAATTTTCGGTGTCGGTACGGTATACCATAGTTCGGTACGGTATACCGTACCGTATCCACCATATAATCGTGCCTTCATATAGTTGAACTTCTTCAACGTTAACATCTTTATCAAAGATCACTTGTAATAATATCTTACATAAAAACAAGTTGTCTATTGTCTCATTTCTCTTCATAATACGTCACAATAAATGCACCTTGACATGTACCCAAATATGACAATTAAAGACTTCTGAAACTTTGATTAATGAGAGAGAAAATCCTACACGTCTTTGTTTTCTAAAGAAACATTCTTGATCAACTGGAGACATCGACCATTGTGTATCGATTGATCAAAAGATATTCTGAAATGTCTAGATGATATTCAGATTGACTTGATGCGCAAGAATGCCAACTAGAAGCCAATCTGCCACTTGAACTCTTTAAGAATTTCGGCATGAATCTTGAGAGTAACTTGATCTTACATAAAGATGTGCATCTTGACTTAATAATAGCTAGTGGGAGAAATATGCAGTCCAACTAGATCTTGAATATTGGACTATCCGGCTTGACTTCATGTCACCCGACTAGAAACATGAGAACACAAAAAAGTAGCAATTCGATCCTAAAAAACTCGATGATATTTGTCATCACCAAAACTAAGATATTTGCAATCTAACATAAAGTTACTTATGTCTATGCTGATTTTTATGTACATATAATGAACTCGATCGAAGAAGGAAACCAGTTGAGGATTTTGATCGGTACCTCCTTCACATACAACCAGTTTCCTCGAACACAAACTCCCTTTTGTTTCCTTTCCCTCATGCACTGTTTTAGTTCATTGCGTTCCTTTCTAATTGTTAATCTTTTACCACAAATGCAGCAATGTTTATTTCGTATTACCGAAATGTCATTCAATTACTTAATATATTAATTTTTATAATTATCCATTTTATGACTCAATTTTAAGTTTCACGCTTTAATTTACATAAATTGTTTTGTTTGTGACAATTTTTTTTTTTATAAATATATAGGCAAAAACTTGTGTGAGACGGTCTCACGAGTAGTATGTTGTGAGACGGATCTCTTATTTGAGTCATTCATGAAAAAGTTTTACTTTTTATGCTAAGAGTATTACTTTTTATTGTGAATATTAGTAGGGTTAACTCGTCTCACAAATAAAGATTCGTGAGATCGTCTCACAAGAGACCTACTCAAATATATATTATCTAGACAAATATTGGATAGTTGAGTTCAACTTTGGTTTTAATATATTTGTCCTTTTAGAATAAAAATTAATTGATTGATATCTAAAGTGGACTGAGATCATATAATTGTATCTGTATTAGATAATGTATGTGTATCTCATTATTAATTAAATCAATAAAATATTCTAAATACATCGAATTAAATTTTTTACAATTTAAACTGTTTGAGAGAGACGATGATTGGGAATTTTGGGCCGACTAGCTCGTGTTATCGGCTGCCATTATTTAGTCCAACGGGCTTCGTCCCCCTTAAGGTCAATTGGACCATAAATTTCAAATGGGCTGCGGCAGCCGCTTCCCTCAACTTAGGGTTTTTTGGCCTTTAGGGTTTCTAATCGGTATATATACAACCCCGAATTCACCCTCGCTTCTTCATCTTCAGAGCAATTCGCGTCGCATCAAAGCTGAAAAAATTAATTTTTATGTGAGTTTCTCGTGTGAATGAATTCACTTTGTGTAATTTTACATGATCCGCACGTTGTCTCCCGGGCTCCTCGGACAAATCGAAGCTGAAGAAATGGCCCCAATACTCGTGCCAAATTGGCGCCGCCAAGTGTTGCAGATTCGCCTCTGTACCTTTCTTTTTTCACGGCCAATCTGTGTCAAATCGGCGGCTACATTTCTTTCTCCCTATTGAAAATCTTTAGTTTTTGAACAATTCAGTTTGCCTCACCACACCTTTAGCTTTTTTTCTGACAACTCATGGAAAAAGGTGTAGTCATGGAGGCTCAAATTTTAAGCGGTCTTCACGTGGGGGTTTTACGTTTTTCTCTATTGTTTTACCTCTAAAAATGTCCGCTATATTCTCTTTTACTCGAGCGAAAGTTCAAATTTTTTACCATTTATGAGTTGGCAGTGATTGAATATTTTATCCGCGCTTCTGAGATTAATCATCTTTGAAGTATAAACAAGAGATAAATGGTTGAATTTCTTAATATGAGCCATTTTAGTTTTGTTTTCATTTAATTACAAGTAACTTTTTTTGTTTTCTGGGGATTTCGTGGGCCGTGATGATTGTTTTACAGCTTAATTATGCCAGTTCTGCTTCTGAATACACGTGATTGATAGAGCTGTTTAATATCTCTGAGCCTCTGAAATCTTCCACTACAATTCATTTTAAGGCTGTTTTGTTTTCTTGTTTTAATGTGTTTTTGTTGCTTATTCTTGAATTTATACTATGAGTTTTCGTTTGCCATTTGTTTTGTATTCCATGATGATTTATCCAAATAATTGAAGTGTTTCTGGTCCCATGTCCTTGGCTTTCAAGGAGAACCTACTTGGGGTTGCTACATCATTTAATGAAATTTTTTGGAATATCTGACTCTCTGTATCTTTTATAAAATTTGTAACACCTTTTTTTTTTAAAGCAAATGCATAATTCAATCATAGTACTAGGATATATGCAAATTATTGATTGTTTCTGAAGTTGTACTTATTTGGTTAACAAGATCCAAAAGGTTTATTGATATCAAGGGGTGTAGATTCGTAGTAGTTATATAGAATTATGTGGAAAGCCGATTTCTACTATCTTTTGGGTAAAAGATCAAATCTTTTATGTGATATGTTCCATAAAATATTTCAAGATCGAGTTTTTATTTTGATTCCCATCTCTGCCTATGATGTTTGTTGGATAGTAAATGAGTTGCAGTGAAGCCAAGTACCTGTTTTACAGGAGAACCCACTTGGTGAATCTGCATTACAAATGATCAAATATTCATTTACTGAGGCAAATTCTTTAAAGTTTTCATTTCGGTCGTCTGTATGGTTTGAACTTTTTGTAGATATTCATTGTGAGTTTAACTATACTCTTACCCTCGTAAATGAAAGAATTGGGTATAGGGTCTGAAAAACTCGAATATTGTTGTGTAATCATCAGCTTCATCTCTTGAAATTTCTCATGGGATTGGAGTCAAACTAACATCACTAAATTTTTTATTATGAAAAGATTTCATTTGATCGAAGTTGTAGCTGGCTGCCTAATAGAAGTTTTTACAAGTAAATCAGTAAATTTGTTTGAGATATTTTCTTTGTAGTGTTTTTTCTGAAAGTGCGTTTTAAAAATTTAATCGGTGGACTTGTTTACAAGAACATGTTAAAAGGTGAGAGTATGTTGGTTGAGACGAATTGTGTTGATTATTTCATTTTATGGTTTTACAAAATGAGATTTGTGAAAGTGACATTGATGTTGTAAAGATATATGAATTAGTAAAATGTAAAAATTTATAGAAAAAATATGCTAAATAAAATATATATATTTTAAAAAAATTAAGGTACAATTTTTTTTAATTATTTATTTATATATTTTATTTAAAATATATATGTGTTGGGTACTTTACCGCCTGGTGCCTTGTTTTCTCTTCCAACTTCCAATTTCCGAACTACGCGAGGCATGTGTTTGTGGATGAGGTATTTTAGTTTAGGTAAGGTACGTAGAAGATTTGTTACAATTGGCGGGTTAAATTGTAATCATCTTACTGAAAAATTCATTAATTAATGAAAATCATCATATAATTAAAAGTTTTATGTGGAGACATGATTCACAGGCGGACCACAAATGAAGAAGGTTGCTTAGCCGGCGGGGGTGACTGACAACTATAGCATATACGGATGAGATCAAAAGGTTACTTGTGTACAAGGAAGAAAAGTGTTGGTGTTTATTGTATTTATAAAAGAGTAAAGCATCGTTTTTTATTCTTTCCGTAGCTTTTGGGACCAAAATATGTTGAGTTTCATGTGTTTTTAAGTTTGTCTGAAAATTGTGTTTGATGCGTCATTGAGGTATTCTGTTCCTCTTTGCCTAAACCCATCCTCCTCTCGTCGGCTCGTGTTTGCTTGCATCTTCCAAGACATCAAAGGCATTCAGCATCGATTTATTTATGTGGAAAGCACAAGAATGCTTGCCCTCTTGAGATTTAATACAATTCATCTAAAAGAACTTATTCCACTTGTAGTATGTTATATCACACGAATCATAATCTGAAATACCAGCTTTAATGCTTCTGCATGCTATGGTAAACGAAGCATTAAACAAATTTTGAGTTCCCAGTACTTACAAACACAAACTTTCCACCATTTTTTTTAACTCATTTGATCTTCTTCTGCGTAATTAAGGGCTTGACAGATTGATGGCTCCATCTCCCCATCAGTATCACGGAAATATGAGTTCTTCCCTGTCAATTCAGCCACCCGTTTAGCAGGTCCAGAATCCCGAGGGCTCTCATTCATGCAACGAGCGATCCTGATTCTTGGAAGCAAATTTGGAACCACCCCCATGGAGTGGGGAGACTTTTCATTATCTTCAAGGTTTCTGTGAACTACAATCTCACTAGGAATTTCCCACTGCTTCTTAACCAGGGATTCGCTCCCTAAATTCTTGGTTTCATCTGTTTCCAAGCGAGATTTCCCAGCTGATATCGAACGTTTCTTTTCACACCGTTTGGTATCATCCTTGTCGATCTCTGGGAAAGACCTCTTTCTCATGACAGAAGCTTGGCTGTTATTTTGATTGTAGCGGCTAGCCACAACTCTTCCTGGCTTGAGTGGCTTCTTATTTACCAAAATTTCGGCCTCTTTGAACAGTTTCTTCGGCTGAATTGAGCTGATAATTCCATCTTCTTTCTTGATACCCTTTCTGGATGCAATTGTGGTTACGGCCTGCCTAGGCAGAACTTGATTCTTGAAAGCAACTTTCTTCGATTTGGGACTTACACTTGAACCTTTTACACTTTCCTTTTCGACCACCTTTTCTTCATCTATTTCTTGGAGCTTGAAAAAACAAGATTTTCTTCTACTCTGAGAAGGGGTGATCATCTCTTGCTTGCCTAGTCGCTTCAATTTCATTGATCCAAAAATCTCGGATGGCCCCATACTGATCCCTCTTCGAACTCCGGACACGATTTCTGATGGGCCCAAACTAACCCCTCTTCTTGATTTTCCAATTGTTGATGAGATTTCATCAACCTTTTTATTCTCTTCTGCATTCTTAGCAAAAACGCTTTGTTTCTGATCCATAAACTTTGCGGGCACCACTCTACCTCTCTTCTCCGAAACCCGCAGGCTCATCTCCATTCTTTCCAATCTCAACGCTTCCAATTTTGAACTCAACCTACTGATTTCATTTTCAACCTCTTTAATTTCCTCATCAATTTTCTTATCATCACGAATCTCCTTTCCATTGTCACGTTTCGGCACCTTGTTTTCTACACCATCCTTCTTCAGAACTCCTTTAATTCTTGATTTCTCCAAAGCCCCGTCTGTGTTAATTGGCTTAAAGGGCGTAGTAGTTGACGACACTAGGGAAGATGATACGGAGGGGATCTGATTCTCCAGAAACGAACCTTGATTTTCCTTACCAGAAACTGAATCAAAAGAAGCTTTCGGATTCTCGAATTTCGACTTTAATGAACCCCACGAGGGTCTATTCGACGTCAAATCTTCAGAATATCCATTGTCAAACGCAGCGTTGTTCCAAATCTGTACCTCAGTAGTATAACTCATGCCTTCTGGAAATTGATTACAACTGATTTTTCTCTGATGGGCTCCGATTAAAATAGAGAAATTCGAGAAAAAAATGAAGATTTCTTGAATTTCTTTCGAGTTCGATGAATCAGAGTTGGCAAAAGAGAGATGATAATGGGGGTTGTGAT
This sequence comes from Primulina huaijiensis, assembly GCF_012295235.1. Lineage (NCBI taxonomy): Eukaryota > Viridiplantae > Streptophyta > Magnoliopsida > Lamiales > Gesneriaceae > Primulina > Primulina huaijiensis. The sequence continues at coordinate 17,884,622 of NC_133310.1, read as the reverse complement.
CTATCTCATGGAGTTTTTATGTTTTTCGAGATTTCGACCGTTGGAGAGGAAATATACGTTATTGGACACCTCCGCTCCATCGCGACCGTTGAATAATAAACGGCTATAACGAACGCTCCGATGTGATTTAAAGGCCCATATATTTTGGTAAAATTTAATTGCAAAATTAATAAAAGCAATGACCCGAATTAAATTTCCATAATTGGGCAGTCCGGATTCGTCTTTTGGTTCGACCCGGAGTTAATCTTGAATTTTCAAATCATTTTGCTTTAAGTTTTAATATTTTAATTTTGATTAGAAAAATATTATTTTTTAAAGGGAAATAATATTTATGAAGAGAATCTGCATTAATCATAAAATGTTGTTTGATATGTAAATAGAAATTAGTTCGATTTATTTGAATTGATTAAAACAATATTTTTTCTTAAAACAAAGTTTCTGATTTTTAAATATATTTAATTAATTATTTCGGTTTAACAGAAATAAACAAAGACCAAGGGCATCATATGAGTTTTCTATCTAAGTTGAGACTTTTTTTACCCGACGCGAATTATGAGACTATGTATCCTATAAACTTTGTTAAAATTTAATAAATAATTAAAAATTTACGGTTTTTGAACATCAAATAATTTAATTTTGTGGATCACTGTGTTCGGTTTAACTATGAGGTTAGTTTTGAATGTTCAAATCATCTAAGGTCATTTTTATCCACAAAATCTATTTTGGTGCAAATTTTACACTAAAGTAGTGCGATTTTTGCACCAAATACAATATTCATCTCTAAACCATTTACTTCAAATATTAAACAAAAAAAAATATTCTCGAAATATTTTTTTTATTTTACATATATTAATTATTGTATTTTATATAATATATTTTTAATTATGACTAATGTTTTATTATTAATAAATTTAATTAATAATATTTAGTTTATAATTTAATTATATAATATAAATTAAATTATATATAATATGAATTAATATAAAAAATTATTTAAATTGAAAATATTAATACAAATTCAAACGTAATACATATACAATTTCAAATATAATAAGAATATAACTTCGATTATTGTCTTTGTATTTGCATTTGTATTTGAATTATGTGTTTCAAGTTACATTTGTATTTTAATTATCTTTTTCGATTTATTTATGAATTATATTGTTATATTAATTTTTTGCATTTGTATTAAATTATATTAATTATAAATCATTAAATCAAATTATTCCTTAATTATTAATAATTAACATAAATAAATATTTTAAAAATCAACGATTATTATTTTTTAATTTTTATGATTAAATACCTAATTATTAAAATAAAAAATAAATATTATAATATTATTTAAATAATATTTTTAATTTTTAATTTTTAATTTTTAATACAAATATTTATAATAAATACAAATAAAATGACCTTTGCACCAAATTAGGAATGGGGATGCGCTATTTTGGGCAAAAATAACGCAACCCTCATATATCATTTTGATGCAGATTTGGAGATGGCTTAAGTATTAAAATTTTAATAGAAAGCTATATAAAGAGAATAGAAATGAAATAATTGAATTGCCTATTACTTCAACTAAAAAAAATTTCAACAATTCAAATAGCATTTTAGTCTATGAGTAATTATAAAAAAGATTGTACACACATCACGTGTTCAAAGTTACTAGTATATATTATATAATACTCCTCCTTAAATGATTGATAGAGAACCCAATAATGTCTCTTTAAAATATTGTCAATAAACCTAATGGTTAAATCTGAACAAGAAAAAAAAGTGTACATCAATAAATATTTCATTTGAGTTCAATCACCAAGAATATTTTAACAGATTTAGGTTTCATTCTTTCAATATGAAATAATATATCAATTCATCCACAGTGAAGTAAGATATAAGGGATGAGATATTATGTGAGTGATGGTGCATGAAGTTCATGTTGGACTAACCTATGGCTCGCAACTAGTAGTGGTGTATGAGTATGTGATGAGATTCGGTCAGTCTACGGTCCATGGTCGTTACAAAATAAATGGGCTACTAACTCAATTGGTATCAACACTCTAGGAATCTCGATGCTTAAACCTAAAGGCCTTGAGTTCGAGTGTAGGGGGAGACGAAAGAAACCACTTTCTAAGAGTGTGATATTATGTTAGTGAAGGTGCATAGCCCATGCTGGACCAACCTATAGACTAGGACAAATATTGATACATAAGTATGGGTTGAGGCTCATGTTGGGTTATCCTACGGCCAATGGTCGTTACATCAGTCTTCCATACTACTCTCCCGCAAGCAATCAAGCGATTTTGATTTTCCAGAAACCCTATATTCTCGCTCACTTTTCGATCTCTTCTTCTTCGGTGTCAAGCTGTTCGACGTGTATTCTTTTTTTTTTTTTTTTTTTTTTTTTTTTTTTTTTTTTTTNTTGCTATGCTCATAGTTCTGTTCTTGTCTGAATAATTTTGAAAGGTTTGCTTCAGATTTTTACATTCTCGCCCAGGCGCCCCTCAATCTAGTTAGATATAAGGCAACGAATCTTTTAATTACGTACAAATTTATCTTTTTATATGTTTCTTTTAGTGTTGTTTAGATGCATTTAGTAAAGTTGCCTACAATAGGGATTGCATTCTATATTCTTGTAGCAACATATTATTTAGCTGGTAGGGGAGAAACGCAATCAATTCCATCAAGCTTCACCGGAGATTCAGCTTCATATTATGAATTTTTTAAAGGTGTATTGTATGCTATCCACGCCTGAGATGTTTTGAAATTGAACAAACATAGTAGTTATTAGCTTTTCTCATTATTATTTGTTTATTTGTCAATAGATGGAATCTGAAGAAGGATCCATAAATCCTCAAGGAAGTAATAATGTGTCGGAAAATGATGAAGATGGCGATGATATAAGAAGAGTTAATATTTCCGACAATGATTGTAAGAGGAAGAACACTTCAGAGGTTTGGAACCACTATAAGAGAGTGAAGATTGGAAATATTCAATTCGCAGAGTATAACTATTGCAAGACCCGTTTTAAAGTTCCAGCAAGTCATGGTACTTCACATTTGGAAAAACATTATTAAAATGCTTCTAAAAATTGTCCATGAAAAATGGATATTAGCTAAAGTTTTAGGATGGCAAACAAGATTAAAACTAATGGAAGTTTGGCTTGACTATCCATATTTTCAGCCATGTGGATTCCAGGCATAAGCCCTCCAACCTGTTAGAGTATGTGCCCGGCAAGCCAACTTGTGGCTCATGCTTTATTGACTATAATGTAAAACAATCTTTATTTTAATAATATTTTACGATTTCATTTGATTATGGCATTATACTTTATCTGTATACCCATGCAAGCTGCATAGATAAAGTCCTTGAATATACAATAGGTACCATGAGGTCTGTGTCGCAACGTAAGATCATGAAACTCATTAGGAAGTGTAACGTATATTCTAAACAGGTTCCTAGTCGAATCAGCCGCCTAAAACAAGGATAAAGGTCGCTCGAGCTTGAGACTAGCACATGTGGTGTAAACGCCATGTTTCATTAACAAGGGCATGGAGATGTCCATTCACACAGATGGTTGATCATATGATGATGCATTGAACAACCCTTCCTCGGACTGTCCAAATGGTTCTCACTTTTCGAGTGGAATAGTCCGCAGTTATGGTTGTACACCATTAGTCTTTTGACCCGGGACAAGGTAGGGGCTATACGTACTAGCATGCACTTTGATCCGTTTACCGACTCTATCGAGGGTCATCAGGTGGCGAGGTTGGGTGTAGTTTCGAAATACGTAGGAGCAAATGCATTGTAGTCTGGGATTCATCGTTCGCCTACGGGTGAAGATATCCTATGTGATATGATGAGTTAATAGTGCAAGGAGTCTCTGGCCAAAGAAAGAAATGTGATTTAGGAAAAGTTGTTTTCCTAGTTGCACATACCGATCCACTATTAGTACTCAAAGATAAATCGTACCGTTATCGAATTCATATGCAACTCTCGATATACCAATGGTTCCATATTCGATCGGGATATATTTGTTGAAGGGACCGTACTGTACGCTAACCATGACTTAAGGTTCTTGCAGGCACTATCAGTGATACCAAGGAGATCATAGGGCGATGCTACTAGACGCTCTTACCATGATCCGATGGGTGCAATCAGAAATGAGGTCTGACATTCTTGATCAAGGAGTTGATGAAAAGAATGGGGTTAACTAGGGTAAACCCGAATAAGAATAAATGTTATTCTGAATCACATGGAGATGTGAACCCACGGCTAGCTGTATCCCTGAACCATTGAGAGTCACACAAGTATCGGATTCTGTGTTCTCGTTGAGATAGTCAAATTTCAAGGAGTTGGAATTTGGCGACTATAGTTTGATGGAGATCAAACAAGAAGCTTATAAAGGAGTTTATGAGATGATTCCATAGGATGCAAGAAATGGAAGTTAGCATGATTGCTAAATAAGGAAGGAGAGTGGAACTGCCTGTTTTGTGAAGGAGTTCACTAAAACTGACAGCTGCCAAATATCGTAACTGCCATATATGATGTTATAAATTTGGTAAATGAAGATTTGGATCTTCGAAATTTTCAATTTTCATTATATGAACAAGATTTGTATCTTTGGTACATCGACGATTTCGGATCGTCGATCGGGGTTATAATGAGTTCAGAATCATTTTTTTTGGTAAATTTGGAATTTCCTAATTAAATTATTGTGCTAGTAGTTGTGACTACTAACATACACAAATTCTCATATATGTTTTAGAGGAGTCTAGAATTAAATTAACTAAGGAGTTAATTTATAAATTAAATAATGGCCATTTAATTTAATTAATGTACATATATATTTTATATAGTGATATAAAATATGTGTATGTGGTATTATTATTATATCATGTATTATTATAAGTTAATAAATACATTATATATTAATTATATGAGAGTTTTAATATAATGAAGTTACTAGAGTCCTTGTGGGAGAGAGACTCCTAATTGGATCAGGAGTCTCACTCTATATATACACCACTAGGACTCATAATTGCTAACCTAGTTTTGGCACACAAAACAAAACAAAATCTCACATTACCTTGAAGCAAACACACGGCCACCACAACAAAATTGGTGAAGATAATCATTCAAATTAGATTTGTTAATTGTTGATTAAGAATCAATAATTTTTTTTGTTAATTATTGATTATGAATCAATAAGTGCAAATAATCATGATTAAGAATCATGACTCACGGCTATCTCACAATTTTGGGTGAAAATAAATTCGGCCATCATGCTTCCTTCCACTGTCGCGATGTCGTCGTTGCACCGTCTCCGGATTTTGGAAATTCAGAGGCTACAGTCTCAACGCATAAATCATTTGGATTTTCTAGTGCAAACCAAACGAGGAAAATAGTCTCTGATCGTGGACCTAATTAGATGATCAAAGGAAGGACGTTCGTAGGGATTTACACGAAGGGCTATATCCGCCTAAACACCGGAATAATTTGGAGTCCAAGCGATAAAAACTCAAAGGTAAAATTCTTAGAACATCCTATGAATACTTTTGAACACTCGACGCCCAAGAGTAAAATTTTTAAACTTCCACTGCATCTTGGGTGCGAGAACACGATGTCCCAACACAACCTTGTTTTAAGATGATATCAAGAAATACCTTCAAAAAAGATATTTTAAAGATTTACATTGAAGAGAAGACCAAGTGCTACAAATTATTGTGCAAGCTTAATTGACGAATTGCGGTCACAACTAACACGTGGATGTCAAAAAATACTAAAAATAGTTTCATGGCAGTTACTTGACATTTTGTTGATGATTCATGGACACTACAAAGTGTTATCTTGATGCATGTTCGATTTTATTTCTAAGTAGCTATATTTTGAAAGAAAAAAAATATATATTTATGATATTTTATTTGTATGCAGATTTATGTATATTCCGACACCACACATTGCTGAGATTCTAGCTGATAAGCTTGTTGAGTGTTTTTTGGATTGAAATATTGATCGTAAAGTGTCATAGTTGGTAATTGCACAATCAATGATGTCATGCTTTGTCTTCCCTTTGACAAGATCCCAAGAAAAGATTTGTCTGTTGGTTTTCATATCTCAACACACAATCCCCAAAAACTATTCAATTCTCAAGAAAAAAAAATATAATAATCATAATTGTGGAAGCGTACCCGAATCCATAATTTTGCAGTCAATTTTTTATGATGCTCTTCAATCTGCAGATTTCCTTTAAGCCAAAGTGTTTTGTTGATGGGATACAAAACTTGAAAAACGTTATATACAGATTGGGAACATAACTTTTGTTTTATAATTAAACATATTTTATTATTTCTAATTTGGCCTTTTAACAAACTAGAAATATTAAATATGGTATCCACACAATAATATCTTGACATTTAAGTCCTCAAGCAATTCTTATTCTAAATTACACCACATAAGTTTACGACTTATTTAATTGAGGACATACAAACATTTATAATTACATTTATGGCCTAAAAAATTCAAACAATATCCTAATTTGTCCAAACTAGAAACATAAATTAAATTACGTCTAAACGACTGTACAACAAAAGTATCTATTAAGTCCGAATAATAACTAGTACTTAACAAAAATCTAAAATTCCCTATTGCTTCCACTTCGACTGACTTGTCATCACCTACATAAATGCATCTTTCAGCATCATTTGGCTTTCGGCAGCTCAAGAAACCCTGCATTGAAACACTTATATTAGTAGTAGTACTGGAATCTAACCACCAAGTGTTTCTTGGTACTGAAGCTAAATTTACTTCAGAACATACCAAACTTGAAAAAGTACCTTTCTTTGCACGCCATGCATGGTACTTAGGACAATCTTTCTTGACATGATCATCCTTATCACAGAAGAAACAACCTTTCTTGTCCTTATCTTACTTGTTCTTCTTTGTATATGGACCTTTAGCAGCCTCATTCATTATTTTCTTGCCCTTATCTTTAGAGGTGCTTGCATAATGGGCACTTTCAGTCTTGTCTTACTTCAATCTCTCTTCCTCTTGAACACAATAAAAAATGAGCTCATTAAGAGACCATTTCTCCTTTTGACAGTTATAACTGATCTTAAACTGACTAAATTGGTTTGGAAGAGAAATCAACACTAAATGAACAAGCATGTCTTCCGACAATTCAAGATTAAGTGCCTTCAACTGCGATGCAAGGTAGGACATTTCAATAATATATTCTCGGATATTTCCCTTGCCTTTATACTTCATGGAAATTAAGCTCTTTAGGCTTGTGCTTGTTTCCGCCTTATCGCTTTTGGCAAAGTTCTTCTCAATTTCATCGAGATATTCCTTAGCTTTGGTAACTTTGTCGGACACTGCACCTCTAAAAGCCTCAGGTATGCCGCGTTTGATGATCATAAGACTCATGCGGTTAGAGCGATCCCACCTCTCATATACAGTCTTCTGTTAAGAGGAACTAGAATCTGTAAGAGCGGTAGGTTGCTCTGTCCTGATCGCAAGATCTAGATCCATGCAGCCAAGAACAATAAGAATGTTCTCCTTCCAATCCTTAAAATTTGTCCCATTAAGTATGGGCACTGAACTTAGATTAGAAGATATAGTAGCAACTTTTGCTGAAAAAAGAACATAATAATAATAACATAAATAACATGCTCATCTCAAACAAATTAAAATAAATGGCAAATCCCATCTTAAGACACCTAGTGCAATATCAATATTAAATATTTGGACAATAATATTATATGCAAGCAGTACTCTTGTTGCAATAATCAAACAATAACAATAATGTATGACAAACAAGAAACTTATCTTTGGATAGATTTAATATTTTCATCAAAAATAACTAATAAAACTTATAATTGTTACATGTTTATTATCGCAAGCAAATGAATCACTTTGTCAAATATAAATCTTCCTTTGGGTCGATCAACACTCACATAAATGTATTCATTTGTACTTTATTTAAAAACCTTAAAAAATATCTTAATACTTCAAATAAAATTAAATTACAATCATAGTAAATCACTTTGGTGACATATAATTGAAACCTAATTTAATCCGAAATATTAATTATCAAAGAACCATGATATTCAACCGAACAAAAAATTTAATCAAATACCATGAAATAGTTACACAAATGATGAAACAATACATTTTAACCAATTTGTGACAAATAAAGGCGGTTATCACAAAACCATAATCAGAAAATTTGGAATTGAAGTCAAACAATCAAACCAATTATTCATCAACCGACACACCAATTCAATTTCATTTTGAAGGAAGACAAAATTTTGATCACATAATCATGTCATTAACCGATTCAATTTCACAAAAGAAATTTGAGAATTTTTTTTAATTGTTCTCACTGAAACCCAGTAATCATGATAAGATCTTTAATGCAAATATTTAGAACATGAAATAATCTTAACGAAATAGATTGATTGGACCGAGAACTCAAAACTTGAAATCATGAAATTGTAAGAACAAAACAGGTTATCATTTCCAAAAAAAAAAAAAAAAAAAAAAAAAAAAAAAAAAAANAAGCACTGATTCAAACATAACATTTTGAAGGAAAACAAAAAACCAATTTTGTTATCACTAATCGTGCCATTAATAACGAATATATCAAAAATGTGTGAAATAAACATTCCCGAATTCGTAAGAATTAATTAAAGGACGAACAGTTTCTCAAGAATTTGAAATATATTGCTCTGATACCAATTGAAGAAATCAATTGGATTTCATATCTCAACACACAATCCCCAAACACTATTCAATTCTCAAGAAACAAAATATATAATAATCATAATTGCGGAAGCGTACCCGAATCCATGATTTTGCAGTCAATTTTCGGTGATGATTTTAAATCTGTAGATTTCCTTTAAGCCAGAGAGTTTGGTTGATGGGATACAAAACTTGAAAAACGTTAAATGCAGATTGAGAACATAACCATTTGTTGGAACTTTTCAAGTTCGCAATCTTTGCTTAATTTTGATGCTACCAAAACTTGTTATTTTGTTTCTAATAATCTACCTTAAGTGCGCAGCAGCTGAAATAGTCGAAACTGAAGCGATCGAGATGCTAACTGAAATCGCTAACTGATCGCACGAACTGACAAGCTAAACTGATGAATCGTAAAAGCAGTTCAACTGATAAGGAGTCCAGCCGACCAGTTCAACTGAATCAGCGAAATCAGTTAAGCTGAAAAACCAACTGATTTCACCTCACCGCAACAAGACCAGTTCAGAACTTCAGTTAGGAGCAATCAGGTGCAGATCACGACAAGCTTACTTAATGGATTACAGCTGTGCGCAAAAATACAAAAGCAATTGTACTATCACAGTACAATCATGAACGTTGCATCAGAAGCTTAAAGCCAAAAGTTCCGGAATGGATTCCAAAGAACAAATTCAAAATGCAACGGATACAATAATTGAATCTCACTGTACGATCAAGCTTCGCGCCTATAAATAGAAGATCAGTGAAGACTCAGTAACAACGAAATATACACAGTGTGGCTAGAAGATAGAACACAAGAAAAGAAGAAAGGGCACGCATTTTGCTTATCAGCTTACAAGAAGCATTACGCCCAGTTGTGAGGGAACACTTCAAAGTTATATCAGCTTAGATTAGAAGCTTATTTCCCTCAGTGTGTGAGAACACCTTTTGGTAGTGTTCATTGTTCAGTTCTCACACACACGCACACACCACCACCCAACTTACAGTCTTGCACAAAGACAATAAACTTGTGTATGTAGTCTTTGATACACAGACATTAAACAAGTGTTGGCTGGAAGGTGCTGCCTTCAGTCTAGACTAGGAGTTCAGTTAGGCAGTGGGTAAGTCCGAAGCTGTGTAGGATTTGTACAAGGTGTTATATAAATATAAGTCTTCTAGTGTATCCTAGCCGTGGAGGTAGAAGGGGTGACGTAGGAGCAGTTGAATTCTCCGAACATCCATAAACATATCCTGTGTCTTTTAAACTGCATGTTTTGTTCTTAACTGATTTGATCAGTTCAATTGATATCAGTTCAGTTCTGTCCATAACTGAACTGATATAAGCTCTAACTGATTTTCCCGTAAATTCAGTTCTTCAGTTGCATAATGTATAAAACATATCAGTTTTCTTAACGAATGATTATTTCAAGTGTTTTCTTCTTGGTTTAATACCAAACTTGATCTAATTCATCGATGTATACATTCTTAGAACACGAGCTATTGCAGCTCATTGATTTATTGTGTTGAAGCACCCTAAGGTGCCGAGCACACGATCCGTCACCATTGTTTTATAATTAAACAAATTTTATTATTTCTAATTTGACCCCTAAACAAACTAGAAATATTATAAATAGGTATTCACACAATAATATCATGACATTTAAGTCCCCAAGTCAATTCTTATTCTAAATTAGACCACATAAGTTTACGACTTATTTAATTGATGACATACAAACATTTATAATTACATTTATGGCCCCAAAAATTCCAACATTTGTCACTACATGGAAAGGTCCGTCGTCATACATGTTGTGCTCATATCTTGAATTTGATTGGGAAAAATGAGTTGGAATAATAGGTGATTCAATTCAGAAGATACACGATAATATTATGTATTGAACTGCTTCACCTTCTAGTGTAAAAAAATTTGAAGAAGTTGTGCATCAACTAATAATTGATTCTACCAAGAAATTATCTTTTGATTGCAAAACTCGTTGGAATTCTACTTTTTTGATGTTACAAACTGCAATAAGATATCGAGATGTGTTTCCAAGATTAAATGTCAAGAAAAGCAATACAAGAGATTTTGTTGTCATTTTATATATTGTATAAATCTTGGTAATTTTCATGAACAGAGATTTTGTTGTCATTTTATATATTGTAGCGCTTGCAACTTTTCACATTAATTGAACATTATTTCTCTTGTAAAAAAATAATAATTCAATATAAATATTTAAGCATGCTTTTTAAATAATCGAAATTGAAAATAAAAGCACTCATCTTTTTGTCAGGCAATCCATACGAATTGAAGCTATANATCAATAATCTTCAAGAATATTGATCATTTTTTCAGGTGTATTAAGAATATTCATTAGAATATGGACAAATTTTAAATGATTGATCAATATTTTTTGAGAATTTCTATAAATCTTATATATCATATCAATATTCTTCATAACTATTGACAACTTTTAGATCTAAATCAATATCTCCGAGAATATTGACAAATCGTTGATCTTGGATCAATATTTCTGAGACAAATCTTATTTTAATATTTCTCAAGAATATTGATAAATATTAGATTTTGAATCAGTATTTTTTAAAAACATCAACAATCTCTTAAGGATGAGGTATAAAACAAATAAGTATATTCAACACTAATTATGAAAATGATACACGGCTATACATGTGTATTTAAACAAATATATTTATAATATGCACTTAGTCCATATTCTTCTCAAATATCGAAAAACTTTAGATCTTACATAAATATTGTTGACAAATATTATATCAAAATTCTTCAAAAAATTTGACTAACCTCTGAAAACCAATATTTTACAAGAATATTGAAAAATCTTATATCTTTATATTTTATTAGTAAATATGTCAATATTGTCAACATAAAATCGTGTTTGCTACTTCAGAAACATCAACTTAAAATTAAAAGTTGTGCTTCTTCAAGAACAGCAATATAGACCTAGAATTTGTTCTACTTTGAGAGCATCAATATTAAATCTCAATATTGTGCTACTTTAGGAGCATTAATATAAAACTAAAAGTTTTAACATAAAATTAAATTTTGTGTCATTTCAGGGGCATCAATATAAATCTAAATATTGGGTTCTTCGAGAACATACTAAGAATATAATTATTTATGAGTTTATCTTAAAGAACACTCGTGCTGATAACATATTATAAATTTAATAAAAAGCTAGATAAAGAGGATAGAGAATGGAAATAAGATAATTGAATTGTTTATTACTTTAACTAAATACCACTGTTTAAAGGTTGGAGAGATTGTTATATAAAAAGAAGATTACAATGACTTATCAATCAAATCAATTATATATATATGTGTGTCTGTGCTCATCTATGTGTCTACAAATAAGGTATCACCCACATATTAGATATGATGAAGTATATCAAAATTGTATATCCAATAGGTGACTGTCATCTTAATAGTAAACATAGATGTGAGCAAGGTTGGTAACATCGTAACAAAATTATACATATATATCATTTTAATTATAATTTTATATTTTCACGTGTCTATATAGATACCGTTTATATATAAGCTATTTGAAGCTTGGATTTTCTTCAATATGTATATAATCCCATTTTTTTGGGGGAAAAAACAAAGGAACAAAGTTATTTGAAAATATTTTCTCCATTAAATTTTTTTAATCATTCTATTCGCTTGATTATCTTAATATTTCCCAATTAAAAATAAATATCGTTTTGAAACCAAGTAAACTTGCACGATTGAACCAAAAAAGTAACACAAACACCAAACATTTTTTTAAAAAAATAACGCAAACGCCAAACTTAATACAGTACATTTAGTTATTATTGAAACAAAGTTACATTTTTTTAAATAAAGAAATAAAGTTACACTTTGTTCGAAGCTTAAGAGTCGCACAATTGTATGAATGCATAACATAATGATCAACTAGAAAATTTTTATCCCTACATTTATTTAATCAGGTAAAAAAACTTCCAACATACCCTCTTCGGATTTCAGAGAAAACTGTCATCCCTACATGTAAACTTTCAAATTCGCTTTTACAATTTTTGGAAGTTTTTATTTTGTCAATAAATCAGAAATTCGATTATGATTTGATTTTCTTATTACTTAAGACAGCATCTTTAATTATGGTAATTACAGTTTTTGAAAATATTTTCCGATTTTTATTATGAGCTCGTTCTATATAAACGAAATATTACTAAGGTCTTTTGAACATATGAATAATTTTCTTTTCACCAAAACTTTCACAAGAAATTGTAATATACTCGTGGATATTGCCAATTAGGGTGAGATTTTTTACCAATTATTAAACTGAATTGGGGTTATATGAAGTTATAATAAATGAATAAAAATCCCGAGACAAATATTTTATTTAAATTATATATGAAAAATAAAAAAACTCGTTACAATTATATCATTAGAAATTGTCTCAAATACAGTACTTAGATGTAGCTAATATAAAAAACANATAATATATATTTATATAGCATACGATCGATGCGTAGTGTGGATCGGGAAAAGATTTCGACTATGAATATTTAGGCAGAAGCCTCGATGCAGAGCCACTGGCCGACGAATATTGCGTCGCAGTTGAGATTGGGATTAAAGTTTGCGAAGTCTTGCGACGACAAATCGAACCCTTTAGCCACGCTATCGCAAGTGTCACCACTCTCTGCTCCATGGACCGATATGCAGCTCAGAGCTGGGTCTGTGTTTCCTCCAAAGCCAACTGCATTCCAAAACAAGAAAAGAGAAAACAAATTAATCGATATAGAAAATTTTAAAAATATCGATGCTTAAATATATATTTAGATGAGTGTTCAAATATGTATGATATGTCGACTTATAAATGAGTATATTAGACACTGTTTGGTGTGAAAGATAAGACGTTTGGTGCGAAAGATAAGACATTAGTTGATTGTACATCTTTGTTTCATCAAACGATCACTCATGGATTCAATTTTATTTTTTTAAAAAACAAATGAAAAACCATTAAAAAAATATAAGATCAATTTGTCAATACAGAATTGAATATTACAATTCAATTAACAAATTAATGAGATGAAAGTAATACTGAACAAATAAAATAAAACTCACATAAAAGAAATTTAATAATTCCTATTGGGCAAAAACTTGTGTGAGACGGTTTCACGGGTCGTATTTGTGAGACGGATCTCTTATATGGGTCATCCATGAAAAAGTATTACTTTTTATTCTAAAAGTATTAATTTTTATTGTAAATATGGGTAGGGTTGACCCGTCTCACATATTAGTGAGACGGTCTCACATGAGACCCACTCTTCCTATTAACATTGAAATCAAATTAGATAATATGAATATACAACATATTATCAATAATTTATATTGCAATTTTTTTATAACATAACCAAATGACAGGATTATTGAATAATATATCGGAAAACAAATGGGATGAAAATAAATGGGATTTATGAATATTTAAGATCTGTATTTTTTAAATTCTAATTTAGAATTTGATATTTGAAACAATAAAATATAATTTTTAAATTTGTTTGTTTTATTTCATTTTATTTTTATATATAAAAGTTGATTTAAGTGACTATTGGATTTATCTCATCAACTTCACTATAAATATTATTCATATAAAATATATTGAACAGAAATATTAATTATCTGGAGGAAATGTCTGATGTGAATCAAAATCACAAGAAATTATTAAGAGAATACTTACTACCAAATTGTGCAGACTCCACCATTGATAGAATAACAAGAACAAGACTCAACACTAGAATCCACTTAATTGAACTTGACTTGGCCATCGCATGCAATTCTTTTTTGTATACTAAATATGTAAGATTGTTTAAGATTGTATTGTAGTGTCTGAATTAAAATGACTTAATTTATAGTACAAATTATATTGGAATTATCAAATTATATCTTACATTATCTTCGCCGGATTAAGGCCAGCTTTCACATTGTTAAATAAACTTTAGTTCTCGTTGTATATTAATTTTTACTAATTATAACAACACTAGAACGGTTGAAGAAGACAAAAATATTGGTAATGTTGCTCACAATGCATGTTGTGTTCGTGGGAAAACCTTGTGAAGTATAATTAAGTAAAGACAGTTGTGTTGGAGTTTAATAAGAATAAATCTATAAATCATATGATTGAATCCATATATCACAACATGCCGGAAATTCATGTCGAATTATCAGAAAATATAAATAACAGTAAATGCGTACCAGAATCTATTGATTGATCTAGCGTTGTTATGGATCTTCCAAGGCTTCCAAGGCAACAGAGAACCGACCACCTTATTCTTGCATCAGATGGGAGAATGATAGAGATCTAGAATATATGTATCATATATATTATGTGTTATTCTCTGTACCTCGGAGACCATAACCTTATCAGACTTCGATCTATCATAAAAAAAAAATTAATTGTGCTGGATTTCTACATATAATGTGGATCACACTAATTTATTTAATACTTTAGAAACTCATAATTAATTAGATCATTTTATTGCATCCATTACTAGATAGCTTGTCCATGTACAATTAACTAAATTATGTGAGCCCACAAAATAGTTCCAACAATCTTTCACTTGGACCGCATAAGTTATCCAAACATTGTACATGCAAAAACTAGAATGAGTTCTAGCAATCTAAACCAAGATATTTCTTGACAATATGGTCTATCAATTATATCAATATTGAACCAAAGTGGTAATCGCTACATTTCAAATCAATAGACTCATCAGTGATCACAATATCAGTATCATCAATAATATAGATCAAGTATGGATGTGTAGCATGGAAATACATAAATGTGATCCAAGAATATAACTTGTATTTCCAATAGGTCCTCCTAATGACTTAAAGATTTCAATAATAAACTTTCAACCAAATTTTATACCTCAATGAAAGTCATCACTTTATTTCAGAGTAATACAAATAAATCTTAGTATGTACAGAAACTTAAATCATTTCAAATAAGTCAATGCTCAAGCTGAATACAAACTCTCACTAGACATGCATATCATCTATATGGACAACAACCTATGTGTGTTACATTCCCATAAACATCTTGCGTGGCCAACTCATGACAAATGCATTCGTAAACATGCTTAGTTGACATACAAACACTCTAAATTATTTCCTTCTAATCAGAAACTCTTTGTCAATATATTTTGACTTTCACAAGCTTCAGTTGTTATTTAAATGTAATATAGCGGCTTTATCATCACAATTGATCATCAATGGTTTCTTAGACCAATGATCATTTCCGAAGATAAAACTCCACAACTTTATTCGGAGTCCAAATATACAATGATTTCCAAATTTCGGATCTTCATTATGTGAGCATAAAATCATTGGTTCAATTTAGATACCGCATAACCCAATTACATCAATCCACATTATTAGACTTGGATCTATCATAAAAAAAACTAATGATGTATTGAGTAAATTTCTAGTAAGACTGGTCGATTCGAAATAAAAAATAATATTTTTGAAATAAAAAATAATATATTTGTTATCTATCTCAGAAATTAATTATATTATATAAAAATATCAAGTAGTAGGCATAAAAATAGAACATAGCCAAATCAATTTTACTTAAAATATATAACAACTTGTCATAATCAGGAACGACGATGATAAATATCAATCGGTCATACTCGCCATTACTTAGGTTTGGAAGATAAACTTTGTTGCTCGGGGGTGGGCCAACCACTTACAATGATCCATCGTATCATTCAAACACCTTTCATTTCATTAACGTCATCTAAATTATCATACTTTGTTCTTCCTCTTTTATAAAGGCACGTGTTACAATTTTTTTTTTTTTTTTGTATGTTAAGATTTTTAACGGTTCTGCTTCATGTCTTCAAAAATTATTATCAAAAACTTGTGTGAGGTAATATCGCGAATCGTATTTTGTGACACGGATATCTCATAAAAATTGATAAAAGTACGCATTGATAGACATAGATATGATCTATCATAATTTTTTTTTTTTATAATTTAAATCGGATTATAATTATTCTACATGTTAATCAAATGTACATTTATCACAAATAATAATATTTTTATATATATAAAAAAATATTCAGATTAAA
The DNA here is from genome assembly GCF_012295235.1 of Primulina huaijiensis. Classification (NCBI taxonomy): domain Eukaryota; kingdom Viridiplantae; phylum Streptophyta; class Magnoliopsida; order Lamiales; family Gesneriaceae; genus Primulina; species Primulina huaijiensis. The sequence continues at coordinate 17,867,756 of NC_133310.1, read as the reverse complement.
TTAATCTAAAATCACACACTTATAAAACGATCTTACAAAAATCTCAAGTGATATATTTATTTCATGTTTTGTCATAAATTAAGGATATTTCTGAAAACGTCATTCGTTTTATGTAAACATATGTATACACTAAAGCATAAAAATCATTTCGTACCTTTAAACGTATTGACTTGGGGAAAACAAATATACCAAATGGCCTTTTATTTAATTGCATTAATATTATTAACAATTCTTCTTTCTTTTGGATTTAGATAGCTAATTTCGATTAAAGTAAAAATCCCTCGGAAAATAAAATATATGAACGAACAACAATTGCACCATCACAACTTTAAAATAAAAAAATATATAGCCAAGGCCATTAAACCAGTCCCTTCGAGGTTAAGGGTACGTGTCAGCGTAAATTGTTCAATTCTACAAAATTAGCATTCAAGTCCTCTTAACTCTTGATATTTGCAAAATCGGCTCGTGCCTTATTTCTCCGGTGGCAGTTCGCCCGACGACCATTCTCCGGCAACCCGCCTTAATTACACCCTTCTGGGGGACTATCGTATGCATCCACTCAGCTCTGAACCCAGCAGTTCAGGTACATGACTTCGCGAAAAGACTCATCCTTCTGCCTCCTCTTCTCTTCCTCGCCGTATAGTAACCCCCCTAACTCAGATTTCGCGATCTCCTCCAACGGCCGGAGTTCAGCCGCTTCCGCTTCCGATCCGCCGGAAAGGAAGCGGTTCTTGGCGTGGTTGAGGGAGTTAAGGCCGCATCTCAGCTTCTGAGCCTGATCGGAGTGGGTGTTCACTGCCGCTACGGTAACCACCATCGAGACCGTTGAATGATTCAGTTTATATGTATGCTTTTCTTTCAATTCCTACTCTGGTTCGCGTCGCTCAGCTGATGACTGGTAAGCTTTACGGGATAGAGATGTGTATTTATATAGCGGCTAGGGGGTAGGTATGAAATCTAACCGCGGTTAAAGATAGGGGAACTGTGGTTAATCAACCGTAGTTTATAAATATTAATAACCAAGCACAAATGAGACGGAACTTGTGTAATATAATACATAAATATTGTCGTTTTTAGAAGGAAAAAAATAGACACATGAATATTATTATAGTTTATAGCAATTAACCAATTCAAAAAAAAAATAGAATGAAAATAAATAGATATTGTACGAAATGAAAATTGAGAAATTTTGATGTAAGTGAAAGTTACATATTACAATTTCAAAAAATATATTTTTGTTCATAAATTATTAGTTAGAGATAATTTTTTTTAGAGTTATATATGAAATTCATATGACAAAAACTTGTGTGAGACGGTCTCATTGGTCGTATTTTGTGAGACGGATCTCTTATTTGGGTCATCCATGAAAAAGTATTACTTTTTATGCTAAGAGTATTACTTTTTATTGTTAATATCGATAAGGTTAACCTGTCTCACATATAAAGATTCGTAAGACTATCTAACAAAAGACCTACTCAATTCATATTGGTGTAATCAAGTCCAGAGTATCACTTGTTAAAATTTTATAATATAATAATGAAGATATTCCATATGTTTTAAAATTTATTATGAAAACTATTTATTTTTGTCTTCTTTAAACATGAAAAAACAAATTAGAAGTTAACCTATTCAAATTGTGCATTTTGAACTTGGTTTAACCAATTATAATTTTTTTTATTAATTGTGATGGAAAAACATGTTTAAATTCATTTTCCTAATGAAATTCTTTTACCAAAATCAAATTAATTATTCAAGCACAAGTTTGAATAAATTTTGATTAGGCTCGATTTTATTTACATAATAAAATATTTGGGGTTTAATGTACTTCTTACAAGTAATTTATCGTCTATATTGTTATATTTAAATTAAATTGAGAAAATACTAATGACGATGGATATCCTATAAGTAGCTATCAAATGCTTATAATAAGCAAATTTGTTACATATTTTATGAAAAAAGCTATCAATTTAATTACAATTAATATTGAAGTAAGAGATAATAAATAATTTATACAATAATCCATTTAAACTTCATTTGATATTGAAATTAAAGCCTAATAAATTTTTATTATTATTATTTTTTTTGACATTCAGACTCCACTCTTTATTTTGGTGTAAATAGTGAAACTTTTTTTTCTTTACCTAAAATACAAGATTTAAAAATTAATAATTATTTAAAAATAATTTATTTTTTAATAATTTTTTCTTCCGAATAGAATTATGTAATAATAAAATAACTAGAATAGTTGTGAAGTTTATTTATTAAATTTGATTTGCTTTTAAATGATAAAGTAAAACACGTAGAGAGAGGAGTTACACTCGAGGGGAGGCAGGTGGCGACCTTATCTGAACGTACCATTAGAGTGCATTATTTCACCTTTATCCGGTGGGTCCCATCATTTGTTTTATTCTCATTTTATCATTTCTTTGTTAGTGTACTAAAATATTTGAGTTGTATCATTATTACTAGCTATAGTTTTTAGTAAAACAACAAATGATCGGTCTTACAATTGATATCAGAGTCAATATTATGTGTTAGATTCATATTGACTACAAGATGTGCAATTATTGAGAGAAAGATTGTTGAAGTGTAATAATTGTCTATGTTGATAGAGCAGTCGAACCATGACGTTTGGGCTACTGCTATGCGGTTTAAAAGATTTCAGTTTCACTATTACCACAAACTATATAACTCTTGGTAAAATGACAAGCACTCGTTCCTACAATATCCTTTAATCGTATTCACATTTGTTTCCATCGCAAATTTGATACTTACCTAATAAATGTATAATTTTAATACATCATATCTATTAAATGAATATCACTTGAGCAATGATTATAAAAATAAACACAATAAATAAGCGTTATATTTTAGGAAAATATGTAGATTTAATATGTTATACTATGATTTGAAAAAACAATGCAATTATTAAAAAATGAAGTATCTTATTTATTTATTTATTAAAAAAAAGGAATGGGAACAAAGAAGCCGTAGTGACATGGGACAGGGAGTGGGGAGGTGATGGTCTTCACGTGGGACTAATTATGATATTACGCACAAGCAGACAAAGCAGGGGCAGTAATCAATCACTCGCTCCCAAAAAGTTCCAGCCGCCTTCTCTATGTCGGTTAATTCTGATGATTATATTTAGATAATTTTTGCTTAAATATGATATCATATCAATCATCCACACATATTTAATATCAGTGACCTGTTGTATAATTTTTTTAATTAATTTAATTTATATTAAATAAAAATAATATTTGATTTAATTATATTTATATTAAGCTCATAAAATAATATTGAAAATTAATGAAAGGCTAAATTGTAATTTTTTGAAATTATGAATTAAAAATAATAAAACAAAAGAAAATTAAAAAACAAAAAACAAAAAACAAAAATAGACCATGAAACTGATCAATGTTTTGGTTTTATTATCGAGAAATTGGCCTTCAGTCCCCAGCCGTCGATTTTTTTTTGTGTTCAGTCCCTTGGTACTTTTTTAATACCACATTTCCACATGAAGTGTACCACATTTTGTATGACATAGTACCACAATTTTGTGGGTAGGGAGTGAACCCAAAGAAATATTTTGATTGAGGATTTTTCAACAACTTCCCTTTTATTACGTCTAAAGTTAATAAATAGTAAGGTCATGATTATTGTATTGGAATGAAATAAGAAATAGTTTGAATCAATTTTGAAATAAAATGAAAATAAAAATAGAATGATCAGTCTATTTTGTTCAAATGTTTAACGAAAAAAAAACATGAATGAAATTAAATTATTTTATTTATCGAATAATTTTCTAATTAAATTTCAGATTACTAAAAAAAATGTTTATTATTATTATTATTAAAAATAATAAAATTATAAAAATTGATATTCTATTAATTATTATAAAATTATCGTTAATATAACTGTTAAACTTGATTAAATTATTATTATCATATAGATTTATCAAAGTTAAATTATATAAGGAAAATATTTTATAAATATAAAAACTGAAGAATAAATAAAAAATGAGAATGAGAATGAGAATGATCAATTATAGGTATATGAAATGAAATGTTAAAGTTTTTATTTTTTTTAATCATGAATGTCTTAAGACTTATATATATATGATATATCTATTACTATGTGGGCATAATAAACACAAAGTTTAATTTAATAGTTTACTTTGTTTTTTTCCTTTTATTTTTTTATTGCGTTCTTTAATCCACCATTTTAAATTTGTAGATTATTTCTCATTAATTTTTACAAATATGATATAATCTCTTTTAAATATAATCAAATATTAGTTTTATACACTATTTCTATGGAATAACAAGATTGTTGAAAATCTCGTGTAATTATTAACTCCTTGTGTTTTCAAATTTTGAACATACATATCCCTGAAAGAACATGTAAGGACGAGGATATGTGCTCAAAATTTGAAATACGTGTATATGTAAGTGCTTAAGATTTGAAAACACATAAGTTAATAGATAATTTTTTGTATCATTATATTTTAAATGATATTGAGTTTAGTTAAAAAAAAATTTTAAAAACACTTTAAAAAGTACATTTGTAGAAGGTATAATTTTTTTTCTTTAGTTTCTGCTTTTATTTAAAAATAAATAAAATCATTTTTTTCATATTTATTGAAACGTCAAAACAAGTTCCGCTTCTTTTAATTAATAAAAACTCTTTAAAAAACAAAATTTATTAAGTTTTTTTTAAAACTTATTTCGAGTTATGTCCTATTGACCCGATTGAGTTTATTTTTTTCGAGTTGCATATCCTTCTATATATCGTTCCTAACAATCTAAGCATATCCTCCTAATTTATAGGAATGAAATAGTGAGATTAAACCTAATACACTTACTTACCATAGAGCGAGGCATTTAATACATGCATGGTCCGATGTCTCGTCATAGCAGACTCCTGCGTTCTCCGATCATGTCAACATTACCTACTTTCTATAAATATTCGGGTAAATCATTCATTTGATCGTTAAATTCATATTGCTTTTTTGTGCGCATTTATATTGAAAGCTTTCTTTTCGTGAATCCAATTTTGATTTGAGTGTCAGAATGACAACATAGAAAAATGTTTTTGATGTACCATTCACGAGTTTATTGTTTACGAGTGTGTAAGAAATGTTGTCGAGTATCCAATTCAAGGAGCTCGACCTCTAAAGCTCAATCGCTGTCAATCTATTTCTCGAACTCGATCATTCTATCTCGGGTTTCGTTCGAAAAGAGAATCAACCTAAAATCTCTCTCAAAGCTTGATCATTCAATTTCAAGTCCAATCCGGAAAAGACTCAGCTCAAAAAAAATCAACATCAAATCTACCCATTTTTCCCAAACATCATTGATGATGTCCAAGTCGATTGGGTGAGTTGGGTGGACAATCTATCGTACAGAGATATATACTTTCTCTGTGAAGATTTTTGACCTCATGAGATGAGTTCGGGTGGGATGACATGCACTGTGAGTACTCTGGATCAGGTAGGATGAGCTCGGGTGGTCGGACCTAGCATGTACTATGAGTACTCTTAATCAAATAGGATGAGCTCAGGTCAAATGATATGCACACACTCAACAAGAAAATGTCAGTGGACGTCAAAAGGGTTTTCGATGTGGCCACTCTGACGCTCAAGCCAGTACAAGGCACATCTGGTATAGAGGGAATTTATTGAATGCAGTAGAATACAATATCTCATGTCCTAAATGAATGAGCAAACCTGAGTTTTTACAAGGGAGAAAATGACATCGGTTGCAGCGCATGGACACTGTTCTTGATTAGACATCTACTCATGTCGTGCCTTCTGACAATAGGCATGGTGATCCATATTGTCCTTGGTCTTGTAATGAGCACTGATTTTTCATGTTAATGATTACGAAGTATGATGAGCCATACTCATGGGCCCCACTTTCATCTCCTCGTGGTCGGTTTGAGTAGGAAAAAATCGGCCTAGAGGGTTCTTGCTGTGACCGTGTAAGGTAAGCTCGAGTCGAATGACCTAGAAACATGGAGAGGAACAGACCTCTCGATTACCAGTGGACATGATCCACAATCACTTAAATTAATCATCTCGGGTACTCTGCTTTGCTTGGTCAAAGAAGACTCTAAAGTGCTACAAGTGCCCAAGATGCCAAAGGCTTCTCTACCTGGCCAGACAACTTTTCCATCCGGACAGTATCATTCAACCATATCTTACTCCAGTCAAGTATATGAGTACACTACAAGAAATTCAACATTCAACAACACTCAAAAGACAAAGATTTTATCAGAAACCGTTGTCTTTTTTCCTTTTAACAACGGTTTTAACGAAAATCATTGTCTTTGTGAATTTTTTCCTTGTCAAAGACAACAGTTTTTTTAAAACCGTTGTCTTTTATGGGTCAACGACAACGGTTTTAGCAAATGTTGTCTATGGATGTGTTTTTGGGTTGTTAAAGACAACGGTTTTTGTTACAACCGTTGTCTTATATAGGTTACGACAACGATTTTATAAACCGTTGTCTATTAGCGTGTTTTTTTGGACATTCGACAACGGTTTTATAAAACCGTTGTCGATTAACGTGTTTGTTTGACAAACAACAACAGCTCATTTAAACCGTGGCTATATTTAGCGACAGTTTTAGCAAAATCGTCGCAAATTTAAAAAAGCGACGGTTTAGCTAAAAACCGTGGCTAACTTTAGCGGTTATATAAAGTTAGCGACGGTTTTAAGTAAGATTGTAAGTTTTTTTTTAGATTTATTAAATGATTAGAAGTAAATTTTTTTTTTATTTTACTGAAAATTATAGCGACGGAAGTTGTGAAAAAACCGTCGCTAAAAGTAACGACGGACTTTATGGCAAACCGTCCCTAAAATTAGCGACAGTTAAATAAACTGTCGTTAATTAGCGATGATTTTGCGTAAATCCATTGCTAATTTTATTTGTGACGGTTTTGCAAATTGCAGCTACGACGACGGTGAAAAACCGTCACCGTTGTCTTTGAGTGACCCCTTTAACCACATGAGCTTTAACAACGGTTTTTCAGGACATACGACAACGATGTTTCACTGTTGTCGTAGACTTTTTTTTGTAGTGGTATTAGCTTGTATGATTTTATAGTAGTCTGATATGTTTTCCGAATTGCTGCATGCCCAAAATTGTTTAAATATATTACTTTTTCTTTTATCAGATTAACTTCAACTCAATATCTTCTTGACTTCTCGAGACCAACTTTAGATTAATCCTGCTTTGATCTTCCCGATCTCATCCAAATTGCTTTGATATTCACTTCTCATATCCCAATTTAAGGATCAATCTTGCTTTGGCCTTTGGTCCTCCTTTCCGGAACGTTTCCAAAGCATCAATCAACCATAATAACTTCTTTTTTTTAGTCGGAAAAGGATTTACATTTTAAGAGTCTCATAATATTTTGAGAATCCATAATTTTTCCTCCCGTATGTATCGATTGCGATTATCTGGTAGTTGAATTTACAGTCCCGAAACGAATTAATTAAAGCGAATTAATTTATCGTCCGTGGATGCATAAAAAAGAAAACGTAACAATTAAAAGAAAACACGGATCATTTTCACACAGACGTATATTTCATTTTCTTCAACCAGTACACTTTTACAATATTTGATTGGGACTTGAGTCCCTCAACTTTCAAGTAGATAGATATTCCGATTTCAAACCCCATCATTCAACCCACGGGAAGAGTCAACTCAGTTGTCCACCGACGGAAGCCGCTTCTCCACCGTCCTAGCTAAGTTACGATTGCACCCTTGGGGGTGATTTTCAAGATCGATCAAAGCTCAGCTCTGGCCCCAGCAGTTCAAGTACATTACTTGGCGGAGCGACTCTTCGGACTGCTTCCGACTCTTGTCCTCGCCACTAAATGCTCCTGATTCGCTGTTGAGGATTCCGGCCAACGGTCTGAGATCCAAATGCTTCTTTCCATGGTTGAGGGACTGGAGACTCGATTTCAACTTCTGACCCTGATCGGGGTGAGTGTTCACAATAGCCACGCTAGCTGCCATCCACACTCTGTTCATGCAAGTCATTTTTAACCCTTCTTCCTCCTTAGATATATATCTTCCTCTTAATCTGTCTGCTGCAAGACGTGGAGTGCTACTTATTTTCTCGCAAAATGTTTCTACAGCGTTCGTAGGATATCTCACGGGAGAGGAGTGTAGGTATTTATAAGGGTTTTTGTGCTTCGGTTGGAAGAAGCAGCAGCGTTGTTCTTAGAAGTGGCGACAAATTGACATGCAGAATGAGTCATCTGCATGCAACCAATCTGTTCGAGCCAACACAAATTTCCCGTATAAAACATAAATAGAAAAACTTATGCTTGATTTTAGGGTTAATATCATATATACTACACAAATATTAAAATTAAAAATTAAAAAATATATGAGAAATAATGTTTTTTAAAATCTCTGTCAATTTGGTCAATCCATTTTAAAAAAGCAAAAATTTGTGTCGTATTTTGTGAGATAGATCTCTTATTTAGGTCATCCATGAAAAAATATTACTTTTTATGTTAAGAGTATTATTTTTTATTGTGAATATCGGTAGAGTTGACCCGTCTCACAGATAAATATTTTTGAGACCATCTCATAAAAAACATACTCTTTTAAAAAAATAAAGCAAAACCGAATCCGAAATCGATTTTTTTCAAAATAAACAAACCGAATTTCTAAATTGTTTCGATTCCATCTATTAGTATGGTTAAAATTGGAATTTTGCACATCTTTACATATTACAGAGAATTCAGAAAAGCATCGCTTTTTTAAAAAAAGAAAAGAATTCAGAAAGGCACGTGGGGCAGGTCAATGTGTTCACGTGATACGCACGTTGGAAGCCTCCACGTGAGCCGTTTTGTCGGTTACCATACACACAGATTCTATTGATCTGATCCTCGGTTTTCAGGTGGGCCTGAATATTTTCAATGTTAAATTATTTTATAAAATAATTTAAATATGATCAATATATTCATTAAATTAAATATGAGACCTTTTATATTTATAAAAAGAAATAAATTATGAATAATATATTGATTAAGATGACAAATATTATGAGATTTGATTTACCATATCGTAGATATATATCATCAAAATTTGTCAAATCTTGAGTCTTTTTATGATGGTTAGAAAACATTTACCGTAACTAAAAAGGTCTCTAAATCAATGCAATTATTCGGTTCTCATAAATTGCATAAATGTTTAGAAGATTACCTGTTTTTAGTGTTCGTGAGATCCCGTCAGTTTCTGTCTCAAATTCAATAACAAAAGCTAGATGTTGGGATTTTATATATCTGCGTATTGATATTTTATATGTTATGTGTATGCATAATAGATCGAAATTAGTTCAGTATTATGTTATATTTCTAATAGTTAATATCATAGCGATTTTTGTCTCCGCCTCGATACGATTGAGATTTTTTAATAGGACAAAAAATGTGAAAAAATATATTGATGCAATTTATATTTATATAGTGAATTTTCACAAAATTTACGAAATTAAAAATAAGCGCTAAATCAATATCTGAAATTTAATTTCAAAATTGCACGGAAACCCAACATTAAAATTGACTAAATTGACCGCCTTATGGAACCCAAATTTGGTAATTGAAGTTATTGACTGGAATCCTGGTCGGGTCGACCACTGTACGTTGTCAGCTAGAATATGAAGTCGGCGATTGGCGGGAAAATTCTGCCTTAAATCTTGCGCGCTTCTGATTCAGTTTCGGCCAAAATGTGGCTCGATTCAGTCTATTAAGATAGCAGATCCTTGCAACAAAGGTCACTTAGTTGATGTCATGTTGTTGTGGCATTCATATACGACCATCCAAAGCCGCCAGTTTGGCCGGAAGTTCGTCGAAATCACACAATAGGGCCGGAGTAGCCGATTAGTGATCGACGAAAGCATGAAAGTGGTCGGCCGTGAACTGACATGATGGGTCAATTTTGGTCGGCCGTGGGATGACTGGAGACAATGACAGGTTGACCAATTAGAGTCTTGATTTTTCAATTTGGGGGTTTTCTGAAGTTTAGGATTTTTTGTTTAAGACTTGTTTGGCTTCCAAGATTTGACTGAAAAATTTAAAATGTCGAAACATTGACTTCAATTTGGAGATATTTATTTCTTGGAAATTTTGATTCTCAATTTTGAGGATAGGTTATTTCCAACTTAAGAATTTTCAAATTTGGAAATTTTGATTTAATGAGATCTTTGGATGGTATTAATTATGTAAATTATAAAATTCTAAAAATTTATTTTAGAAGTACTATAGTTCCAAATTATGAAATTGACATGTTTAGAAATTATTTTCATGAGATATTTTATGCCAAAATAATTTTTGATTATTGTTTGGAATTATGAAATTTTCAATATGATGATTATATTTATTGTTTTAATCATATGTGCAAATAAAATTTAAGAATTTTCATACTAAGATTCACATATTGTTCATATTTAATCATTTATTTTGTTTACTATTGGTTTATACGAACAAATCAAGTTAAAATGTGTATGATAAAGTTAACAAATAAATAAAAATTGAGATTATAAAGATCTATAATATGGATAATTATGTTGAATAATAATTATGAGGTGAAATATGAAAGCATGTTATGAGGGAATTGTTGGGTTGCAGAAACACTATCAATTTTGATTTTGAAGATAACAAAACTTGTTATTGTGTTTATAACATATTTACTAAAGTATGTAGTTGCTAGATGTTAATTTGCAAGATTTGATAAGCACGCACTCTAATGAAGTCAAGTTGGACATCTGGTGAGCTTCAGTTTATTTATCACATCTCACAAACCAGTAATCCAAATGACTATCCGCCAAAACGGTTGGAAAGCCAACTCAATTCTATAAAAGTCATATTTTGGGTCAATCAGGTTAGTTCGGTTGGTATCCATGCTAACCAGATTCTGCAAGATTGGATTGGAGGTCATAGATACTTCGAACGACTATATTTGAGTAGTTATGTTATTTTGTTCATATCTCTCAGCTCCATTATTGTATTGGAACGATTAAGCATGCATGCGTTAGAAATCTAAGAAAATTATCTACAAATCATGTTCCAAAGTCGAAGTTTGAATCAGAACTTAAGTAGCTGATAAACCAATATGAAATTGTTAGTTATGAACTGGTTCTACACTGAATGAAGAACAAGTTCTAGATTGTGTATGGTATGATATTTCAATTATATCTCCCTCATATGAACTTGGAATTGATCGATTCTTGATTCTATGGAACGTCAAAAGAGAGGGCTACAAGTTTCATGTACATCAACTTGCCCAGAAATCGACTATGCCAGAGTTATAGCCACAACATCTTTAATTGAATTAAAATTTTACATTAATTTTTTAGTAACATTTGTCAATACATACATAAATTACACAAAATTAATTGTTAGAAATATTCATCATTTTATCATTTTGGTAATATTTTGTGGTGAATAATTATGAAGAATAAATATTTTATGCACAAAGAAACTAATACCCTAATGATTCATATAGTTTAAACATATTGAAGAGTAACTACAATATCTTCGATTTAATTAAAAATATACATAAATTATGAGTATCACATTTGATCATAAATGATATGAATTGTGATTAATTATATTTGAATAGTGAAATTTATATCACATGAAATTTCATTATGTTAAATATAATTAATCAGGATATGATATTGAGGAGCACAGACAGCATCTGGGCGAGGGCTTGGGCGCGACGAGGCTGGAGTGTAGGGCGAAGCAAGGGCGAGGCGCTCGGGCGCTGGGCAAGGGCGCGCAAGGCAAGGGGCTTGCAGGTTGCTTGGGCGAGGCGAGCGTGCAGGGCGCTGGGCGAGGGCAGGAGTGTAGGGCGAGGCAGGGACGGGGCGCTCGGGCGCTGGGCGAGGGCGCGCAAGGCGAGGGGCGAGCGTGCAGGTGGCTTGGGCGAGGGCTTGGGCGCGGCGATGGCGGGCGAGGGCGAGCGGGCGGGTAAGGGCGAGCAGATGCGGGCGGTGTTTGGGTGACAGGGCGGGGGTGTGTTCGTGCGAGCAGGTGAGGGCTCATGTGGGCCGAGGCGGGCGCAAGGGTGTATTCAAGCGAGTGGGCAAGGGCTTGCGCAGGGCGGTGGCTCGGGTGAGGCTAGGGCAGCGGCTTGCGGCGAGAGGGCGAGACAGGGAAGGGCGAAGGGCTGCGGTGGCCGACGAGAGTGAAGCACTGACGACGTTGCGAGAGGCGAGAGGAAGGATGGCGAGGCGAGGGTGCGAGTAGGGATGTGTGAGCGTGGTGGTGTGCGAGCGAGGGGCGAGATGTGCTGGCGAGTGTGCGAAGGGGCGAAGGGCGGCGCTGCGAGGGGATGTGGCGTGGTGGCGCGTGGACAGGCAGGAGAAGATGAGGATGAGGCGTAGACAGGGGAGAGCTGGTGAATGAGGTGAGAGGTAAATTGGGGACCTCTATTTATAGAGTGAGCCCAGACCAAATCTTTCCCTTCATAACAGGAATGCGATTTGATATGTTTTCAAATTTATGGAGACTAGTGAGCAGCAGAGGAAAAATGTACAACTCACGCCTTGTAAACCGATGACAACACAATTAATCAAACTTCGAACCTACGATTCAGTTCGACTTGGGAGGGGGAGATTGGTGATACCCCATGGATGAACTCATTAAGATCAGGCCCAAACCAGAATGCCCATCACAGGCCCATGTACTCCCTTATAAATACGAGGTTTGGGTGTCTAATTATTCATTCACTATATTATTTTTCAGCAGCACCCTTAGCTGCTCTCCCTTATATCCTCAGTCTCTGACTTGAGCGTCGGAGAGGCTACGCCGTGACACCCTCCCGACCCCCTTCTAACGATCTTCTTCGTGATTTCAGGCTCAAGGAAAATTAAAAACATGCGTCTGAACTAGTGTCACTTGCTGGAACCAGACCCTAAATTTTCAGTGAGTATCATGAGGGAATGTTAGATGATAAGTTGATCTTCAATTTCACTTGGGAAGTGCACAACTGAGGCATATTAAAACGAGGAGATCACAGCTTCCCATGTATGTTCCTCCGAATCTGGATTCGGCCGATTTGGATTCGTATAGATATCCACCCACGTGGTACTTCATTGTACCATATAATTCCTCGATAAATAAAAAATAAGATGGTAGATCTAAAAATCCATAACAGATCGTGTCATTTTCACAGTCAAATTTTTGTTAAAGCGAGAAATAGATTACCAGTCTTAACTTGTACTACACACACTCATCCTCATGTCCCTAATACTTTCTTACATATTAACTATACTATACGTAATATCATAATTAAAAATAGAGTTTGAGGGACTATTAGACATATATCATATGGAACAATCCAATATAGGGGAATGTCATTAATAGAAAATGTTCCTTTCGCTTACATAAAAATTTCAACATAGTTTTCCCGTATTTTGGACTATCCAATAACTAAAACAAAAATTTCAATAATAAAGTATAATCGATCCCTACTCTTCTATGACCATATATGTATAACAACATCTATTTAAAATCATGGACCATCAACTAAAATAATATTTCTTTCTTAACATATATTCACAATCAACATACATGTATAGATCACCTATACGTATATCAACATAATAGTGGAAGCGATGACGATCTCATGACTAGGTCCTCGTCGAGGTAAGACATGTGGCCAGCATTCATTGGTGAACTGACATCCTAATATCCTCATTACCTGGTCTTGCAATGCATGAGCTACGTGAGTTTATAAACTCAGCAAGTTGGCATTTGTAGATATCAATATGCATAGAAGAACATAAGTATTGAATCGTGAACAACAATGGAATCTTTAAACATATAATGAAAATTGTGTACATGTTATAGGATATTCATATATACTGTGGAACTACTGTGGTTGACCATGTATCATGTCCTACGGGTGACTATACGATCCAAGGCGCTAATAAGCTACCGTGAAGATCGCACGAACTATGTCCTTATTGACCAATAGATTTGGTGGATTTATAACCACCCTTGTTGTCAACATACTCATATACCATATAACCTGTTTTCATATAGCATTTTTCATATTCATGTCATAGCACTTGACTTGTAAAAATTCATGTTCTTTTATATGCAATACATATCGATAAAAAAAGTGTGGTATGCTTCAAGAAATAAAAGCATACTACAAATACATATATCAATAATAATTGAAAAACAATTGAAACTTATAATATGCTCATGTATTACATCAAGAAATATTGCCAACTTACTGTTTCAGCTTAAGAACACTTGTAGGAACAGATTTCAGTATGTCAAATACATCAATAATTTGTTCATTGATTCTAGTATGTCAAATACATCAATAATTCAATCAATAACTTTATTCTTAAGCATATGTTCAGAATTCACCCTAGGTGGTCATCTACACACATAAAATAGTTAATAGGTGAATACCTACAACCCTAGAGAAGGATTCTTGGCTTAGAACTTGATTCTAACTCCAATTCAAGGTGGAGATGGATGGATTGATGACAATTTGAGGAACAAATCTTGAACCCTTAGCTTTCCCTTTGAATTTTTTGCGTTTCATGATTGGAAAATGGGGAAATGATGCTACCAAGTGGAGTCCTAATGATTCAAATCACCAAAATCGTGTTTGGAAGTCACACTTTTGCGTATGGGTCGGGTGCTAGGACGGGAAAAAAAGGCCGCTGGGGCGCGCCCTGCTCGAATTGCTGCTCATTTTCCTTGCATCAGGGCGTTGGGGTAGACCAACATGGCCGCTAGGGTTCATTTTCTTGACTTTGCATTCCGAATTTGTAAAAATGGTCAACAAAAATTTTTTTTAGCTCTATGACCTGTCTTTTATTTGCAATTAAAATTTGAAGGTAAATACCACAAAGCCATACTCAATTTACTAAAATATGTCAGTAAAGGAATGACGATATGCATGACACATTTTGGGGCGATGTTGACTTTTTTCTCAATGGATTTGAACCAAACACGAACTATAAAAGTTGTAATCCTACTCCTTGGATTTTCAATATAAGTGGTATCATATCAACATGATTAATATCCAGATAGTTACGTTGAGACAGTCTCACGGATCTTAATCTGTGAGACGGGTCAACCCTACCCATATTCACAATAAAAAGTAATACTTTTAGCATAAAAAGTGATATTTTTTTTATGGATAACCCAAATAAAAGATCCGTCTCACAAATACAACCCGTGAAACCGTCTCACACAAGGTTTTGCCGTTATATTAACGACCTTATCCATTCCCCACTTTTCTTCTGATTTCTTGCACATTAATATATCTCGTTCAACTTTTCGTTACACCTCTTCATTTTCAATTGCCAATATCTTCATATTCACATCAACATGTCAATTTTCAACATGCCTATTCTATTGTCATATTGGTCCTAGCTCATTAATATCATATGATATTCACATATGTCAATTTTCATACTCTTTCATATCTCAATACACGAAATGAACATTTTAAACTTGACATGATAGATATTACAATGTTATTAACATTTAAATCATTTGTAATACCATGCCAGAACTGATTGAGATTATTTAAATTTTATTAGTAGCCACGATTATTTGATTTAAAGTATGATATGTTGTTACAAAATATAATTTAATAATAAAATTTATAAATTATGAAAAAAATGAAATAGAAGAGATAATTATATTGATATGACAGTTGTTGAAAATAGAATAGTTTAATCCTAAAATATTACTGAAAATGCAACGAAATAAAATAGAAATATTACTATATATGAACTAAGCAATCTGCATAATCGCATAGAGCATTTTGGAGTTGTCGTGAAGTTGATTCTAGGGATCATGTTGTTCCTTAAATGCCGGTCTCCGCTACTCCACCACCTTGGAACGTGAATATTCGGGAGCTAAGACCATTCCAATGTCTCATTTCGCCGTGCATAAACTAAACTAAAGATTAATAAGATAAGCACGAAAATTAAAACTTCTATAAATATAAATATACCCAATATATCGAAACTCATTGTGTAACGTACCGTACTTTTAAACTATTTAAAATTTGCAGAAAAATAAAAATTTTCTTCAATAAGAAGTAAACCTTCAATCAAAAGCTATTCATCCAAAATATTTGTAATACAAAGATCACAAATAAAGTTTGCTAAAAGTGTTAGTTTAAAATCTCATAACCAAAACATAAATCAGAGTATTTTGATCATTGCATAAATCTTCAAAACATGGCGGTCCTCGGGTTTAGCCTCCCGCTCAGTCCAAGCCAGCTCCTTGGTCTCCACCCCTAGCCTCCTCAACATACTCATCACCTGCATCGATCAAGTCTAGTGAGTCTAAAGACTCAACACGTATAAACTGGAAGTAATGAGTAATACGTAGTAAAACCACACACAACTTCAAAATAGAGCGTACATATTGGAAATATAAATCTGAACTTGATAACATAAACGTACTTGAGCGTGATCATAATAGCATAATATAGACGTGCCATAATCATAAAAACTTTTCTTAAACATGCTTGCATACTTGAACATATTTGAACATACATACTTCATCATTTTGCGTAGAGGCATGTTTCAAAGCAAGTGACCCATACATAATAAATGCCTGATCAGACAAACCACAGTACTGGGCTGACAGGGACGTATCCACTGTCACATACACGAGATTCTCGTTCATGCTTTAACGGGTGGATTGGTCCCCGTTCATGCTTTAACGCTTTCCAATCCTGATCTAAACCCGTTCATGCTTTAACGGGGTGGAGAGGTCCTCGGCCACGTTCACCGACTTCCAAACCCATTCATAATTTGGTCACAAGACATTTAGCATACCTCAAAAACTTAAAATATTTTCTTTTGCACGTCAATATACTTACTTTGGCATTGAATGATTCGTTGGATCTCGCTTGGGGCTACTGCTGCAACATACTAACGTGAATTTCAACACTTAACTTGCATAACTTAGGCGTAGGTACTCGAGCTCACCACCGAAGCGCATAAATAGCTTATGACATTCTAGATCACTCGGGACTTGACCTTGTTTAATCGTACTAACCATGACATCAAACCCCGAAACAAGCTCTAAGACGACGTGTGAACATTTCTCAACCATAAAAGACATGAACTCATTATTTGAACTTGAAAAGAAGGGGAAACCAAATATTCGGACAGAAGGAGTGGCGCTCGGGCGGTAAGAAATTACCGCTCGGGCGTCGAGATTTCTGAAGCTCTACTCTTAGACAGAATGAGTGGCGCTCGGGCGGTAAGAAATTACCGCTCAGGCGCCGAGTGTACTGAAATTAGACTTGTCAAATTGGGCCAGGCCCGTCGGTCTAGCCCGCCCTGCCATAAAATTTGAGCGGGTTGGGTTGATAAAATAGCAGCCCATTTGAAGGCGGGCCAAATGGGCTGAGCCCGTTTGGGTTGCGGGACAAGGGCGGGCCTAAACGGGGCGGGCTGGCCCAACAAATTAGGGTAGGGTTTTATTTTTTTAAATGAGTAAATCTGCCCACTACGTGCAGTAAATCTGCTCCTTCTCTCAAGTGAGTAAATCTGCCGATTGCCTGGCTCCTTCTATCAGCAACTGTGAGTGTAAGTTTCATCATCGATTTTGACTGAATTTGGGGGCTTGATTTTGTTATCATTTCTCGTCTCTCTCTCATTTCTCATTTCTCGTTTCTCTCTCTCTCTCTCTATTTAGTGGACATGGCATTTGTCATAGTTAGTGTATGACTCTGGACTCCGTGTCTTTCAATTAGCCGATTCTTGGATGGCCATTTGTGGTCCTTAATAATCTGAATATTTAAGATAGCCTGTAACACAAAGATGTAATTTTTTTGAGCAATGATGAGTATATTTTTTTGAGCTTTTTCTATAGAGGTAGCAGAAATAAATTTGAAGTGAATTAGGGGTTATGGAAGTGCAAAGCTAGTAGATTTGTGGAAACACTTGATATGAAAGATCAGTCTCTGAAATTGTAAATATTAAGTTTGTGAAGTTGTTAGATAATTTTTTGGGATTGGGAGTGAATTGAGAATATGAAAATGGCTAAATCTCAGTAGCCTACTAAAGTCTTCGGATTGTTGGGGTTTTAACAGATTTTGAGGAAATATAAAGGAAAGAGAGTTTTTCGGTGGCTACAGGCCATAGTTTTGAATTTTCCTTTTTCTCGTTCCTTACCAAGATGGATTAGGACTGAGTTGTTGTAAATGACCCCTTTTCTATACACAGAATCTTCATCTTTTCAGATAATTGTAGGCTCGATTGACATAATTCTTTCATAATAATGGGTCTTATTTCGAATTAGTCGGTGTAAAGAATCTGTTCCGGTATGTTTCGAGGATAATGATAACTGGATCTGGATTAAAAATCAACCTTTCCTACATGTCTTATTTTGTGATATGACAATGACAAAAATTTTTTGTCTCAGTTTTTTGATGGTAATAAATCACTAGGTTTTTTGATGATAATTAAAATCAACCTTCCCTACATGTCTTTATTACTCTTCCCTTTGTGATTTTATTTTTCTCTCCTTTAATTTGAAATGAATCACTGGTATATTTGATTTCAGATTCAGGAATATTAGAAAGCTGGTATAATTTATTCCAATAATTTGAAATTTAATACTTTCTGGAAAGCATTTTATTTTTAATCAAAATCAGAATTAGTAATAATGAGTAATATTTTTCACTACTTTCTGGAAATTTTTTTGAGCAATGATGAGTAATATTTTTCATTATTGTATTTGCATATTATGGATTCTAATATAAACAAAAGTATTAACATAGATGATTATGAGGAAATCAGAAACAACAAGCATGGTCAGGAGGAAGCTACATCAAAAAAGCCTAAAGAATATTCTGATGTCTGGAATTATTTTACGAAAAAAGAGATTGGTCAAGATGGTATACAAAGAGCCAAATGTAAGGCATGCAAGAAAGAGTATAAATGTGGGGGAAAATAATACGGGACTTCTACATTAAGGCGTCATCTTCAAAATTGAAAAATTTTAAAATTTCATGATGTTAGACAAATGATTATTGATCATGATGGGAACATGAGGTCCAAAAAAATAGATCAAAAAATTTCACGTGAGTTATTAGCTGCTGCTGTTATTAAGCATGATTTGCCATTTTCTTTTATCGAGTATGATGATATTAGAGCTTGGGTTAAATATATAAATCCTGATGTGCTTTGTATTTCCAGAAATACACTTGTTTCTGACATTTCAAGAATCTACATGAGAGAGAAAGAGAAACTTAGGCAAACTTTGGCTAACATAAAAAATAGAATTTGTTTAACTTCAGATGTATGGACTGCATGCACTAGTGAGGGATACATTTGCTTGAGTGCCCACTTTGTTGATGATGATTGGAAATTGAATAGTAAAATACTTAGCTTTGCTCATATGCCTCCTCCACACTCAGGAGTCGAATTGACATCAAAATTGTTTGGATTTTTGAAGGAATGGCAGATTGAGAAAAAAGTTTTCTCTTTGACATTGGATAATGCATCAAGTAATGATAATATGCAAGGCATTTTGAAAGAACGACTCTCGTTGCATGATAGCTTGTTGTGTGATGGTGAATTTTTTCATGTTCGTTGTTCTGCTCATATATTGAATCTCATTGTCCAAGAAGGTCTCAAAATAGCTAGTGTAGCTTTGAATAAAATTAGAGAATCTGTCAAGTATGTGAAAGGCTCAGAGGGTAGGATGAGAAAATTTGAAGATTGTGTGAGAGCAGTTGGTAACATTGAAAGTAGTATTGGTTTGAGATTGGATGTGCCTACTCGTTGGAATTCAACATATTTGATGTTGGATAGTGCCATCAAACATAAAAAGGCATTTTCTTCTCTTCAATTGAATGATAATAATTATAAATATTGTCTTTCAAGTGAAGAGTGAAAAAGAGGAGAAAAAATATGTGAATTTCTTGAGCCATTTTATGATACTACTAATTTGATCTCGGGTTCTTCTTATCTTACATCAAATTTGTACTTTATGCAAGTTTGGAAGATCGAGGTTTTGTTAAATGAGAACTTGTCAAATGAAAATTTGGTGGTAAGTGATACGTGTAAAAGGATGAAAGAGAAGTTTGATAAGTATTGGAATCAATATAGTGTGGTGCTTGCATTTGGGGTTATTTTTGACCCACGAATAAAGTTTTCTATGTTAGAGTTTTTTTATTCGAAGCTTGATGATGATCCTATCAAATGCCAAGAGAAGATGTTGATTGTGAAGACAAAGTTGTATAAACTTTTTGAGCAGTATTCTAACGTCAATCAGACAAGTTCTTCACAACCAAGATCATCTTCTGTAACAATTTCACATACTCAAAGTGGAGGAGAAATTAAAAATAAAGGCAAAAGAATATATGATGTAAGTATTAAAATGATTTATTTATTTTCTGTTTCTTATATTCACTCCTTGGTTTGTTTCTATATATATATATTGCTTTACCATAAGTTAATTGATGTAGGAAATCATGGCATATGAGAGTCAAACCATTAGAAGTGCGGGAAAATCTGAATTAGATCTTTATTTGGAGGAGCCAAAGCTTGAATTTGCATATTATCAAAATTTAGATGTTTTGGAGTATTGGAAGAATCATAAGCATCGATACCCTTCACTTTCATTGATGGCATGCGATATTTTGTCTATCCCCATAACTACGGTTGTATCAGAGTCAACTTTTTCCATTGGTGCTCATGTGCTCACCAAGTACAGAAGTCGCATCCTTCCTGAAAAAGTGCAAGCTCTTATTTGCACGCGTAACTGGTTGCGTGGTTATGTTTATGGTAATTTCACTATTATATATATATATATATGTATGTATATATATATATATGTATATATATATATAAATTTTCTTAAATTGATATATTGGCTTACTTCGTGTCTTTTAGATGCAGATGATGATGAATGTGCAAATTTCAAAACAACTTCATCTCGAGAAAGATCCAATGATGTTGAAATTTTTGATGAAGAAACAGTGGAGGGAGCTATTGTAGAAGATGAAGATTGAATGGAGTTTAATGAGAGAACTTTATAGTATTTGTTTAGTTTCTTCATGTTTGGTTTAAACACTTTACTTTTTATGGATTATGTTGTATGTTTTTTTAATTTTTTTTTTAATGTTTGCAAGTATTTTATGAAACTATTTGACGAAGTATATTTTTCTTGTATGTTTATTATAATGATGTTTAGCAATTTTTTTTTAAAAAAATAAGCGGGTCGGCCCGCGTAACTTGCGGCCCAAGGTGGGTTGGGCTGGGTTGGCCATTTAGAGGCCCGCCAAAATGGTGGGCTGGCCCGCCCCGCCCCGCCTAATGGCGGGTTACGACGCATAGCGGGCTGGCCCACCCCGCCAGCCCGTTTTGACAAGTCTAACTGAAACTCGCGACTCGCGATTTGCCTCTTAATACCCTTAAAAAAATACAATTCATGAACCAATCTATCGAGACTCATCCTAGGACACTATGAAACTGACTCGACTCCATAAAATATCCCAAACGTTCCCAAAGAAACGACGCACCCCACGCAACACAATAAAACCCATAAACTCAAACTTTGACACCAAAATAGTTTTCACGACTACTCGTTCTCCTAAGTGTCTAACGACGTGAAACAAAACGTCAACCACATACCTAAACGCAGCAGCGATCACCCGTCAATCTCCAACGAAGCCTGCAACCATAAAACTTCAAGAACACATCACTATCATATATTTTCAGAAAACGCAGTTTGAGCAGTCCCACGAAAAACGTCATATCTCACTCAACTTTCATCCAAAAATTTTGAATCTTATATCAAATCAAAGGTATCAAAAATTTCTACGTTTCATATGTTGAAAGTTTTTCCAGAAAAGCGACCGAAAAATCTCAGTATTTAAAATGACAGCAAAAATCATTATTTGTGATCCAAAATTCGTTTAAAAATTGATTCAAACATCATCGCTCAAACTTCTATACATCACACGTGTATTTTCACTCAAACTTCTGGGACGGACGTGGCTCGATTTTTCTTGAAGAAAAGTGACGCAAACTTGCTGGGAAATTGAAGAGGGAGGAGCGGCTGCTCTTGCTCTCAAGAACCCTAAGTTTTTACCTCTAAAAATCTGAAATAGGAGTGCAAAAAATTGTGTGTGTGTGTGTGTGTTGCGTGAGTGTGTGTGTAGAAAGGGTGTGTGCGTGAGTTAGGTAGAAATTTAGGGAGTGAAAATTGCTTAATTAAAATTTAACCACTAATTAATGTTAAATCAAGCACTAACTCAACAATTCCTTTATTTGAAATAAAATATACACTAATTTTATAAATTCTCCTTTTCACAAAAATAAAGTGCACAAAGCCAACTTTAAAAGTTTTAAAAATTCTAAACTCACTAAATACATAATTTAGGCTTTAAAAATGCTGAAACTTAATAAATTAATTAATATGCCCCAACCTCAACTTAAAATAAAATACCACATTAAAATTTTGCAAAAAAAATCATCACCGGTATTTTCCTCGATCCCGTCTCGAATAATCGCCTGAAACATGAAACTCGAAAAATATTTTAACGTGCATCACATAAACATAAGTAATTTAAAGTAATGCATTTAAATAAATTATGCATGGCTAAAGCTCATTTTAAATTTAAATAAATGATTTAATATTTAAATAAATACATGAGTTATACGTGTACTGAATTTGGGCACTACACATTTTTCTTTAATAAAGAAAAACTGTTTCAACATAAATTGGGTATAAATAAGCAAGCGTCGTCTAGTTATGATGTAAAATGTTCAATATTGAATTTAAAAGCCCAACACCAAATGCTTAAATAATTACATGATTAATTAATGAACCCAAAAATTACTTTGTGAGCTTGTTCCATGGAAATAAAACTAGCTAGCGGAAGCATATAAATTTGTTAAATATAAGGTGCACAGTAGAACCGTGTATCATGTGGACTCATACCGTTGCACGATGACTCTATTGTGCACGGTGTTGCTAAGAATTCAAATATCTCTTATCAGTATATAAACAATTATCTCTCGAGCACATGTTCGAACTCAATAGAAAAAGAAAATCGAGCATCTGACAACGTATTTTCATATATAAAAAACTATGAGATCACTTCTTTCATTCTGAGATGACGGAATGATAGTACAATTCGAGTCTTTTTTTTCATGTTCCTTCCGAACTCGTATTTTAAGGTTATGAAAATATATTACGAAAATACATCCATACGCTTTTTTCATAGGCAAAAAACCTATACGCGTAGGCCTACGTGTCGATTTCTTATTGGGTGACTCGGGAAATTTTAAACAATCCCACCAGGATAACCCTTCAATCCGAACCAATCCCCACTCTGAACTGATCTTCATTTACTCTGTAATGGCGACCGTTACTTCAGTATCAATCACTGCTATCGCTCAATCATCCGACCGGAAATTCCATACTCTGTTGCCTTTGAATTTCGACGCTGTTAGGTTCCGTGGTGTGGCGTCGTATGATTCGTGCAGTTTTCGTGCTTCGAGTTCGAGTTCCCGTATGGTGGTTCATTGCATGTCCTCTACCACAGGCAGGTTTCAGCTTTTTTTTAATTCAATTTGGTGCTGAATTCTGTTGGTTTTCTGAAATTGCTGCAGGGAGTGTGTGAAGCTTCCCAATGCTTCGTGATAGCGTGATAATTTTCATTACAAAATTTTAGATGTTACGAATTAGTGAAAAGAAGAGATTAAGGAGAAACGTGTACTGTAGCCAACACTGAATTCAGAATTGGATATACAATTTGAAGGCAGTTTATTATTATTTTTTTGGTTTGTTTGTTTGTTATTGGCTTGTTTTTTTTGTTCTATGCTTTTCACATAGAAATTAGATCGATTGAGTTGATAATGACTTTTTGTTTGTGTATAAATTAACGGTCGAGAAGTGCCAAGATGTGGTTCTATTCTGACGACCAGATGACATTTTTAGTGATCTTGTTGTTGCCTCGTATGTTATACTCCAATTGCTGTACTTGCATTTTATTTGCGAGTGTAAATATTTCGTAGGATAATCTATCATTGATTCTTAAACGTGGTAATAATAATTTTACATGATTTTTCTGATTTTCCTCGTTCTTTTCCTGAAAACTTTTTCTTGATGAATTTTTAATTCGGTTTAGGTTTACTCTAGGGTGGCTTCTGAAATTTTATCTGGAAATACTTTACTTTTCAGATGTGCCTCCTGTGTCCGAAACAAAGCTCAATTTCTTGAAGGCTTATAAAAGACCAATTCCAAGTATATACAACACTGTACTGCAAGAGCTGATTGTTCAGCAGCATTTGATGAGATACAAGAGGTCATACCGGTACAATCCAGTGTTTGCACTTGGCTTTGTGACTGTGTATGATCAACTCATGGATGGTTACCCAAGTGATGAGGATCGGGATGCCATTTTCAAAGCTTACATCGAGGCTCTAAAGGAGGATCCTGCTCAATACAGGCAGGTGTAAAATATTTTGCAGTTCATTTGCTATTATCATTTTTGTTTAGTTGGGTTCATTTACTGCTGATGCAACTCAAGTTCAAAATGGATAACTATGCTTCAAAGTTAATGGGTAATTTCAATTTTGATTGTACATTATTTATCTAGAACTATGAGGCGTCTTCTCTGCCACAGACTTGATATTTGTAAATTCTGAATATTATTTAATTTATCAAAACTTTGTCCAAAAGTGTTTTTTTTTCCATATAGAAAAATACCTTTTGCTATCTTTGGGACAGACTTCTCTCGGATTTCAAGCGACTAGTGTAATTTCTTGTAGCATTTTTATACGACAGGGCTGATGCTGTGAAAATAGAAGAATGGGCCCGTGCTCAATCTTCTAGCACTTTAGTTGATTTTGGATCAAGAGAAGGAGAAGTTGAAGGCTATTTGAAAGATATTGCTGAAAGAGCGGGGAGCACAAGAAGTTTCAGCTACAGCCGCTTCTTTGCGGTTGGTCTCTTCCGCCTGCTTGAGTTAGCAAATGCCACTGAGCCAATCGTATTAGAAAAGGTGATATTCTTTGCCTATTGTTGCTACTCTGGTTGTAGGTATTCTTCCGCATAGTGCTCATGAAGTAACTTCCTGAAGGGCACATTTAGCTGAGGATTGAGAAGATGTTTCAGTTCGTGGATGTGTTTGCGAAGCCCGTTAAACATCTCCATATTGGTAATGTGTGCCGAGTCTAGACAAAACCATCATGCGAACAGTCGGTGCCTGATTATTGATGTTTCCAGGAATCATAAAATATGCAAAACCTCAAGCTAAAATTTTGTTTGCCATGAAATTTGATTTTATCGTAAAGTTCATCTCTTGAGAAGTCCCCTTACGGTAAAGCACACACTAGAAAGGTGATGTGGATATGGGAAACGCCCATCTTGCTTTACTTTCTTTCTTAGATCTATTCCGATTGCCCAACAGCTTTCTTTCTTTACGCTTCCGAGTTTTTCATGGGCAACTCAAACTGGAATATGGAAGAACTTTAGATGGGGATGCATCAAGACTTTCCTCATTTCCCTGGCACCATGGTGTATAACCTAGAAGAACAGGCTATTGATGCCTTCTCATTGTTTTAGTTTCCCAGTTCGTAATAGTAAAAGTACCACCTTAGCTTGTTTGTCATCACATTTTTTTAAACCAAAATCAAGACATGGGCTGAGATGGCGGGGCCAATACCATGAGTGAGTTTATTGAAATCACCAAATCAGTTTATTAATAAAAACATAAATTGCCGTGCAACTGAGGAAATATGAATGTAGCCTCCGGCCATTATTATCACATTAAAGAGAATAAAATCATACAAATGAGTATTTGCGTTCAGTGTAATGTTATATATTTTTTATGCTTGGCAGCTTTGTGCCGCTCTAAATGTGAATAAGAAAAGCGTTGATCGGGATCTTGATGTCTATCGCAATTTGCTTTCCAAACTGGTTCAAGCAAAAGAACTTTTAAAAGAGTATGTCGACAGGTATAAGGTTCTCTTCGTCAAATGTCTTAATATTAGCTGTTCATCCATTGTATAAATGCGTTAAATTAATTTGGACTGGTTATTCCTTTTGCTACTCCTAGAATTCGTTTTTTTTATAGGTTTATTTTCTTTTTTCAATTAATTTAGCAAGGATATCGATTCAAGTGTAAATTACTTCCTCATTCTCAGGCTGCTTATTTCTACTTATCATTTTATGATTTTCCTTTTGGAGTTTATTATACCTGTATTCATCAATATGCTTGTCAGTGGCACAAGCTTAATAAGCTTTCTCCTCGCAAATTAGCATGCCCTTTTAATAACACATCCTCCACTTATATTTGGTTTCAGGGAGAAAAAGAAAATCGAAGAACGGGCGGAAGAATCTAAGAAGGCTAACGAGGCTGTCAAAAAATTTTCAGTTGAGTACCAATCTGCGGACCGGTAAATAGTACGCTTCTGTTACATGCAAACGACCGCGGAGAAGAATGACATGGATCAACTCTAAGACAAGCGTTTTATTATCCAAAGTTCAAGTAGATGTTAGAATAGAGGCCACATCAGGTGAGAAGACTTTGGAATCTGGAGGTTTTACGTACATCCTGATGATATTATCGACTGCTAGCATCTATAGAACCTTGTATTTTTATTTTTTTTGTGTACAATGTAATTTAATTTTAATATGTTGAATGGCATTCACTATCAAAAGGAATTTCAGTATGTCATTTAGCTTTTTAGCCAAGAACCCTATATATTGAGGACGATGCACCAAATTGCTTTCGATACCTAGCGTCAGAGCTAGAAAATTATTAATGGAATGTGAAAAATAGAAGTTCAAAACTTTCTAAAACATACAGGAGAACTAAATCACTTTTTTCTTTTCAGTATAGGAAAATATACATGTCCATAGAAAAACTTATGAAGAAGGGGAGTTATGGTTCCTGCTGAACCTTCTCAGCTACTGCAGATGCCCCCTCGAAGCATGGGTTACAAAATGCCTCCTACTTCCTGCGGCTTGAGTAATCGCATTGGCCTTCCATGTTCTTTTGTATAGTCTAAGAGCTTGTTTAGATGGGCAGAATTAGTATCACAGAAGTATATTAACAAGTAAGCAACTTGAAAAAGGTATGCGTTCCTTTCGCTACACTTGGTACATGCATGCATCTTATAGCCAAGCACGTTTGTGTAAACCCACACACTGGTATTTCACATTACTCCTACTAAGTGCATATGAACTCGTAATAGTATGCATATGATGTCTTTTGGCCATCTTCTGCAATGTATTTCGCCATTGCCACTAGATTTCCAATTTGAATATCACTCAGCAAGATTAAATCAGTCAATTGAAAGGTATGTCGTTTTATTTCTTGCTTTCTTATTGTCCTATGACACAAATACCTTTTGGGTCAGGAATGCAGCAAAGTTGGGGAGTTGAATGATCATTAATCGATAAGCACGTCTCATCCCTCTGAGTGGAAAACTAGGAAGAGGAAACCATAAGCAGAGGACATTGATGCATGCATATCTACAAGAATCCTGATTTCAGAATATCAAATCGGCTAAATTAGGAGAAATCAAATTCCATGGTACCTAAACAGTACAAAACTTGCTACAAGCCATCTTCTTTGCGAGTACTCCTGCATAATGTATCACTGGACTGCAAGAATAACCAGGAAACATAACAAAATGAATAGACATTTAGTGCTTCAACCACAGATCAAATTTTTTTTATCAAATAAAGAGTTAAGAACAACTTACGGAGCAGTGAAAATGTGCTTGATCAGGCTATCTTCTGCATCATCAAATGGCCTACCTGGTGCATCAGAAAATATTTTTCCTCTAATATCCCTTTAAAAGAGATCCCTCATTTCACCAGTTGTCAGCACATGAACAACTTCCATCCCTAAAATGATGAAAACGTTGGACATCTCTGACAATTATCATTCTCTTTGTGGCCTTTGAGATATATTTAGCAGCAGAATGACAATCATCACACATTCTTAGGTTTTTGATCACACGGATTGGTGTTCCTGGAGGTGTTTTCATCAGTCCATATGATATAGCTAACTTCTCACTATGGTAACTGAGATAATCCTCTTTTTGTTCGTCTTCCACATCGTGCAACTCAGAAGCTGTATCTGGAAGATAACCTAGAGATTTAATCTCAGCCAACAGTTTATTTACATTTTCACGAATCTGAACGGATTCCAAATGTTTGTTATCGTCTGAAACAAATATATGCGTGTCATTTCTTATTTCTATCCAGCTCAGTCCAGGCTCTTTCTTTATCTTCCTTTCTCTCGTCACCTTTCGTACTACCACCACTTTATCCCATCTCTTTGCTTTCGAATGCAGATTTGACATCAAGATATACGTTCCTACATCATTGGGGTTCATATGCAGTACAATTTCTGCAACTCTTTTTCCCAAACCATAATTCCGGTGAACATAACATGCATTAAGCAAAGTTCTCCACGCAACGACATCCCATCTTATTGGTTTTGATCTCATAAAGTTATCAGCCTCATCAAGCCTTCCTGCCCTGCACAGAAGCCCCACAATACAGGTGTAATGCTCTAATCCAGGTTCAATGCCGATCTCTGGCATCATATGATCCATATAGTAAAACCCTTCATCTACCCTACCTAAGGAGGCACAAGCAGATAGCACCCCAACAAAAGTTACATAATTTGGTCTTTGTTTTGCTGCTAACATCTGTTGAAACACAGTCAAGGCCTCCTCACCAAGTCCGTGGTTGGAGCAACCAGAAATCATTGAGTTCCAAGATATGACATCCGGAAATAAGATAAGTCTGAAAGCACTTTGGGCATCTTCAATTAGGCCACACCTCGAATACATGTAAATCACAGCATTTCCCACATTAGTGTAATAATTCATCCCTATCTTCTCGACGCGTGCATGTAATAATTTACCGCATCCAACAGCTGACAAACCAGCACATGAGTTCAAAAGCACGGCAAACGTGTATTCATTCGGAACAACATCCTCAAGATCTATATGAGCAAGCTGTTTCAGTGCTTCTTCGAAGAGCTCATTCTGCATATAAGCTGATAATAGTGAAGTCCAGGTAACCACATTTTTAGTTTGCAAGCTGTCGAAAACTTTCCTCATGGAATATATTTCACCACATTTTCCATACATATCTAGGGTGGCACTACCAACAAACAAATCACAATCCACACCAATCTTCGATACTATGTTGTGAATCTGTCTGCCCAAATATAAATCCTTGAAGAGAGTACAGAATCCGAAGACATTAACAAATGCTATAGTGTCCCACTCTTTAATCTCGCATTCACCCATCATCATGCCCAGAACATCTGATGCTTCCTTCATATACCCTTGATCTAATAGACCACTTAAAAGAGAATTATAGGTACAAATATCCGATCGAGGAGCAGAATCCAAAACCTGCATAGCCTCTTTCACAGCCGACCACGTTGAATACAACAATACAAGCACATTCTTTATATATGAGTGAATCATCAATCCAGATTTCAGAGCATAGCCATGGCATTGCCGACCTTCATCAAGAAACCCACGTTTAGAACAACACGAAATAACAGTTGCTAGAATAAACTTATTTGGGTCCAGTTTATCCTCTTTGAGCATGTTCCTACACAGCATAAGAACCTCTGCTTCAGAACCGTGGTGCAAATATCCAGCCATTAAACTACCCCATGAAACAATATTCTTTTTCAACATTTTATCAAATAGTTGGCGTGCAGTCACTGTTTCACCAAATTTTGAGTAAAGATTGATCAAAGAGTTCTTCTCAATTACATGGTCTCTTGATAACCGATTGGATATAATCAACTGGGCATGAATGCTTTTACCGAGTTTGAGGTTTTTAACATCTGATGAAGCTTTTAAGAACTTTCTTATGTTCTTGAGGTTTAACATGGCCGGAGTCCGTGAAAGGGGAATTCAAATTTTGACATCACCAAGTCGCAAATTATACCCAATGATCTGCACAAATCAAGAACCTTGGGTACTCTTACCTCTCACGTTTTGCACATTCTGCTCATTCATCGAAGAAGAACAATGAAGTAAGTAACGTTACCTTCGCCCTTTCGATTTCTGTTGTACGTCTTGAATGCTATTTCAGTGAAAATGAATTTGACTGTAAGAGATTCTACGTTAGTAAAATTCCAGTCCAGATAGATGTACATCTTTGATATTCTGCTATTTCGACTGCTATGTCAACCATTTTGCACTGTATTCGACTAAATCAAGATCTTCCCAGATTGGATGTGATGCAATTCTAAGCTAAAATCCCTATCGAGATGCGTTTGATTGCATTTAATATGAATTGTGTCTTGAATATTTTTGTTAACGAATCTTTATGATCATTATCTCTTTTAGATACTTAACATCTTGTGATATGAATAAATCAAAATTAAGTTATTTGTCAATTGTTCTGAAATACGGGAAATTGGGGATCAGTCCCAGCCGTCTTTTTTTTTAGTGTTCAGTCCCTAGGTACTTTTTTAGTACCACATTTCTACATGAAGTGTACCACATTTCCACATGATGTGTACCACAATTTGTATGACATAGTACCACAATTTTGTGGGTAGGGAGTAAACCCAAAAAAATATTTTGATCGGGGATTTTTCACCAACTTCCCCGAAAGAAATACAATACTCACCCATTTTATATTAATATTGATGATAGAATTCTGCATGCGTATCTGTGTTTTGAGGGTCTACATATGATACACGTGCTTCATGTTGAGGTAGAAAAAGAGGACGATGGATCGAACATGTATTTTCCAGCAAGGAAAAATTCAAAAATAAATTGTATTTCTTGCAATCAAGTCGTCTTTCGAATTCAGAGCATTTAAATCTAACATATCCATTTATCATATTCGATGTGTAAATGATAGTTGTACTTGGAAAATTCGCGCTACAAAGATGGAGAAAGACTCACTCTATTTTGTTGTTCGCACGTATTGCAACAAACACACTTGCAACTTGAGTCATAAGCGTAAAAAACATCGACATGCTACTTCTGGTCTAATGTAATCCGTGTTGTTAGATAATTTATGTGAGGCCAAATGACCTTATAACATTAATTATGAAATTATGAGTTGTACAGTAACTCATGATGTACTTAATTGTGATTAGAATTGAAATGAGAGAGTGAAAAATGTTAAATTTTAAAATAGTCAAATATATTTTAAGATAATACATTAAATTTTAAAAATACTCTATTAAAATGTAAAGTGCTTGATAGTAGGAAAATGAGTAAAACACTTGCTCAGCACCGCCTCTTAATTCAATGTAATTTGGCTGATACATATCATTATTTTCGGTCGTACAAATATTGAGAAGGAAAGCGAAGTAGAGGAAATTCGATTTCAAGCCAAAAATAAACTTTGAACCTCATTTTGGGGTGATTCGCAGATTTAGTGCAAGTTTCTCAAGTTATTTCATTTATTGAATATATTAGATAAGTTTAGTCCATCATAAAGTATTTACATAATTAAATTAATTCAAATGTCAAATTGAATTAGTAATGTTGTTCATGGTCGGCTAAACCTCATTTATGAGATCAAATTTTAAATCATAATCAAAGTGTGACCTATCTTGAAATTTATTTCTGCAGAAAATAAATTTACATACCTGTAACTGAAAATGTCTACAACAGAAAAAAATTTAAAGTAACAAACTCCGACTGAAACTGAATTCCTCAATTGATATAACACCCAAACGAGCAGTGTGCTCATGAAACCGTTTGGATGGTAATCCCTTACTAAGCGGATGCGCAACCATGGAGTTTGTACCGATATACTCAATAGACAATTCGTCACTCTCAATTCTTTTTTTTTTAATCAGGAATTTGATACCAATATGTTTTGATTTCATCGACCTCATGTTGTTATTGTAACACATAATTGCTGATTTATTGTCATAAAGTATTCTTAGTGGCCTTTAAATGCCATCAACAATGCGCAATCCCGTAACAAAATTTTTTAGTCATATTCCATGATCGGATGCCTCATAACATGCTACAAACTCAGTTGCCACAGTGGAAGATGTTATAAGAGACTATTTATTACTCTTCCAAGAAATGACACCTCCAACAAAGAGATATATGTGTCCTGACGTAGATTTCATACTATCTTAGCATCCAGTAAAATCAGAGCCAGTATACCCAATGATTCAAGATGATCCAACCTCCGATATATGAGCATGTGATGTTTTTTCTCTGTAGGTACCGTAATATTCTTTTGACCGCTTTCTTATATTCCACTCCTGGATTACTTAGATATCTTCCCAACATTCCTGTCACGTACAACATATTTGGATGTGTACAAACATGAGCATATATAAGACTGCCTACTGCAAATGCATATGGAATATTCTGCATTTCTTTCTCCTCAAAATCATTCTTGGGGCATTGTTTGAGACTAAATTTGTCTCCTTTAGGGTATCCATTTGTGGGGCCCTTAACTCTTAATCGTTATTACAATGCAATTTGATTAGGGTTAATTAATTACAGCGGAAAACATGTTTAAAATTTCTTTACAATGAGCCAAAAATAAGTTATTTGAATACTAAAAATAGTATTTCATCTCACATCATAAAATCTGCCCACACATAATCAAAACAAATCATACAACAACAAATCATATCCTCGGGACATGCCCCGGTATATAGATACATAACATATATACTGGGAAAGACCACGAAACCTCAACTCAAACTGTGACTCCCTCCAGAAGTACCATCTCCGGTCTCTTGATATCCTGGAGTACCTGTCATTGTCCACATATAAAGACAAAAACAGCCCCATCTGGGGTGAGCAAAGCTCAGTCTGAAGCAACCACAATATAAACCACAGATAGCTAAACAATGATATATGATATGCAATGCATGTATGTCGTGGAGGTATCAGGTCAAATGCCCATCCACTGAGCACATGTCAGAGTCAATCGAATCGCTATCAAATCAATGCTCGAGCTGGCACACCGGCTCAATCAGGGATAATCGTATGATAGCGTCGACAAAGCGCCATCAAATCCCAAATCTTAATCAATCATCGAGGTCACAAATGACTATGATTTAAGGGTCATGTAATACCAAACATAGCATTGCGTTCACAAACCCCAGAATCAAATCAAATCATATCGGGGTATCCAAGGATCATAGCTCAATGTGCATGTCATGTATGCCACATCAACTCAACAAATAAGGCATATAGACATGTATCTCAATCCAATCAATCAAACATATATCATATAATACAGATACCTGTCGTATGTTACCCGATCGCAAAATACCTCAATTCTTCGTTTCCAATTGATGTAGCTTGAAGATTTCAGTATAATATTCTATCTACATCAATAACATATTCATTTCAATCAATAACATCATTCAAAATCAACAATATAAGTTTCAAATATCTTTTGAAACTTTGAAATTTCATATCAAATTGAAATCATAACATAATTCAATTCCGACTTCGAATATGAGTTTCTTGTCGGCTATTCTACTACACGTATAGATTTCGACTTCAAATACATGCTATTCCAGCACTTTGATAATTAAAGATGCTGAAATTAGAAGAAACTTACCTCAAAAGGAAGCTCTCGACGCGAGGATTCCGGATATATAATTTGTTTCAAGTTTGGACAACGTTTCGAAGTCGATTAGGACGAAAGAAATCAATTTCCCTTTCTCTTTCTCGAAGCTTCAGCAAAAGGATGAATATATGTACTGAAAACTTATCTTTACCAGCCTTATAACGTGTGCTACAGAGGTATTCGCGCATATGCGCGACCGAACTCGCGCATATGCGCGGGTAGTTCTGCCCGCACACGCAGTTCTGCGCAGATGTGCGTCTTGTTCTGGCCGAAACGCTATTTTAGGTTCCGATTTAGCAAAAGTGGTCAACATAAAAGTTGTAGCTCTATGTCTTGGCTTTCATTTGCCACTAACCTCACTCAATTTGGATATCAGATGCGAGAGTTATGCTCATTCTCCCAACATGTATCAGTGCAGGAACTGCAACGCACACGATACACTTCGGGATGATTTTGCCCATATTTCTAAATGGATTTAGACAAAACTCAAAACATGAAAGTTTTAGTACTATGTATCAGCTTTTCAATGGAATTAATCTCATCCCATTTGGACTAATACTCAGATGATTGTGCCAAAAACCGTAACATGTGTCATTTTTGTATTGCGGTTCAGCATACTTTTCAAACACAAATCAATTTCTAATACAATCTTTCATTATCACCACATATTTTCTCATTTCCATTGTCATGATATACATCATATACGTAATCACATGATAATTTCATTCATTATCGATAATCAACATAAGATTTACGATAATACGATACACGGTCTTTACATTTCCCCCCCACTTAAAAGATTTCGTCCTCGAAATCTCAAGTGTCCATATATACAAAACATTGGTAAACATATCATACGTCACCAGTTATAGTACATATCAAAACTAAAATCAGTAAATGGATCATTATACATTGAATACAATGGAACAAGAGGAATAGAATCAAACAAGTGCGGATATGATTCTCGCATCTTGCTTTCCAATTCCCACGTTGACTCCTCCACACCATGTCGTGTCCATTGCACTCGAACCAGAGGAATCGATTTGTTACGCAATATCTTCTCCTTCCGATCCATAATGAAAACAGGTTGATTAACATAGGAAAGAGAAGGATCAAGTTCAACCTCTTCAGGTGCAAGTACATGTGAGGGATCTGGTTCATACTTTCTCAACATACAAACATGAAACACATCATGAATGGCAGATAAAGCTGGTGGCAATGCCAACCGATAGGCAAGATCTCCAACTCGATCAAGGATCTCGTATGGACCAACATATCGAGGAGATAACTTCCCTCGCATGCCAAATCGAACGGTGCCTCGGAAGGGAGATATTTCTAGAAACACTTTGTCACCTTTCTGGAATTCCAAGGGTCGTCTTCGTTTATTCGCATAACTCGTTTGACGATCCTGAGCGGCTTTCATCCGCTGTCGAATTAACTGAACTTTATCATTCATTTCTTGTATCATTTCAGGTCCAGTCAATTGTCTTTCACCATTTTCATCCCAGAATAACGGTGATCTACATCGTCTCCCATATAAGGCTTCAAACGGTGCCATACCAATGCTCGTTTGGAAACTATTATTATAAGAAAATTCCACCAATGGTAAAGCATCTTGCCATCCCATTCTGAAATCCATCACAATCGCACGTAACATATCCTCTAATGTTTGAATTGTACGCTCAGTTTGGCCATCAGTTTGAGGATGATAAGCAGTACTCATAGCCAAACGCGTACCCATCGCTTCCTGAAAACAACCCCAGAATTTAGAAGCAAACCTGGGATCACGATCAAATACAATTGAGACGGGCACACCGTGCAGTCTCACAATATTCTCGATGTATAAACGGGCCATTCTCTGATAAGGATAAGTCCGCTCATACGGAATGAAATGTGCAGATTTCGAAAGCCGATCAATAAAAACCCAAATAGCATCACAGCCCTTGGGGAACGAGGTAAATGAGTCACAAAGTCCATAGCAATATGTTCCCAATTCCATTTCGGGATTTCGAGACTATGGAGTAATCCTCCCGGTTTCATTCTCTCGGCTTTCACTTGCTGGCAGACCAAGCATTTCAAAATAAACTCAGCAATGTCCTTCTTCATACGTCTATACCAGAATTGGGGTCTCAATGTCAAATACATTTTTCGACCTACAGGGTGAATACTGTATTTGCTACAATGTGCTTCTCGAAGAAGGGCAGATTTCAAATCAGAATTAGCAGGAACTACCAGCCGACCATTAAATCGTAAAGAACCATCAGAAGAAATCTGAAATCCAGACTGATGTCCTGCAGATACAAGTTCTTTCGACTTCTGAATCTGAGCATCGCTTCGTTGGGCTTTTCGGATTTTAAATATCAAGTTCGGCTCAATTTGCAATGCTGAAACAGTGACAGAATTCCAATTCGAGTGAAAAGTCCAACCAGAAGTACATATATCCTCGTGTACTTTGGCGACACAAATAGATGCTAACACAGAATCATGCACCTTACGACTAAGGGCATCCACAGTAACATTCACCGATCCAGGGTGATATTGAATCTCACAATCAAAATCTTTCAGGAGATCCATCCACCTGCGTTGCCTCATGTTCAAATCCGATTGAGAAAAGAGATATTTCAGACTCTTGTGATCTGAATAAATAATAAACTTTTCTCCATACAAATAATGGCGCCAAATCTTCAGAGCAAATACAATGGCGCCCAATTCAAGATCATGAACAGGATAACGTGTTTCATGAGATTTCAATTGACGAGACGCATAAGCAATCACTTTGCCATGTTGCATCAGAACACAGCCCAAACCTTTACCAGACGCATCTGTACACACTACAAATCCTCCGGTACTTGAGGGAATAGTAAGCACAGGTGCTGTGGTCAATCTCGTCTTCAATTCAAGAAAACTAGCTTCACATTCATCTGACCAAATGAATCGCTGATTCTTCTGTGTCAGTTGAGTAATAGGTTTAGCTATTTTCGAAAATCCTTCAATAAAACGACGATAATAACCAGCTAAACCCATGAAGCTACGTATCTCAGGAACATTCGTAGGTCTCGGCCAATTCAATACGGCTTCAACCTTAGCGGGATCAACAGATATTCCATGTCTCGAAATGACGTGGCCTAAAAATACCACTTTATCCATCTAGAATTCGCATTTGGACAATTTAGCATATAAATGTCCATTTACCAGTATCAGATGTTCAACATGCTCCTTTTTCGATTTCGAATATACAAGAATATCATCGATAAATACAATAACGAATCGGTCAAGATAATCACGAAAGACACGATTCATTAAATCCAGAAAGATAGCAGGAGCATTCGTGAGACCGAAAGGCATAACCAAGAATTCATAGTGGCCATACCTGGTACGAAAAGCAGTTGTAGGCACATCTTCTTCTCGAACACGTACTTGATGATACCGAGAACGAAGATCAATCTTCGAGTATACAGAAGTACCCTGAAGCTGATCAAAGAGATCGTCAATACGAGGAAGTGGGTACTTGTTTTTCACAGTAGCCCGATTCAGTTGCCTATAATCGATACACATTCGCATAGTACCGTCTTCCTTTCGAACAAATAAAACTGGAGCTCCCTAAGGTGATACACTCGGTCGAATATATCCCTTGTCGAGAAGATCCTGTAATTGTTCTTTCAATTCTTTCAATTCCAGAGGTGCCATGCGATAAGGAGCTTTCGATATCGGTGCAGTCCCCGTCCCAAGATCAATACTAAACTCAACTTCTCGATGAGGAGGAAAATCAGGAATCTCATCGGGAAATACATCCGGGAATTCTTTCGCAACAGGAATATCAGATAAAGAAGGCTCCTTCTTAGAGACATCAATAGCGTAGATAAGATAACCCTCATCCCCGCTAAACAAAAATCGAGACATTTCCAGAGAGGATACCAAAGGAATTTTGGCTTGGTAACCCTTGCCATAAAAATTCCACTTGGGTCCATCAATAGGTCGACATCGAACCACTCCATGAAAACAATCAACAGTAGCTCGATTTGTTGTCAAGATATCCATGCCAACAATACAATCAAAGTCGTGCATTGGGAGGACAATCAAATTCAAGAACATCACATTATCCTCATATATCAATACACAATTATGCACAACTTGCTGAGACAAAATAATCTTTCCTGCTGGCGTGGCTATCGACAAAACATCATACAACGGGGTGCACTCAATACCATGAGATGCAACAAATGCATGAGATATGAATGAGTGAGATGCTCCTGTATCAAATACAACACGTGCAGGATAATCGCAAAGAATGCAAATACCTGCAATCACACCACCAGGAGCTTCTTTCGCCTGATCCTCAGTCATAGCATACACTCGAACTTGAGGAGGAACCTGGGCAGTCTGACCACTTGGTCCTCGATATCGTGGGACACTCGACTGCTGAAAAGATGGAACAGGAACAGCAGGTCTCAACATGCTAGGGCCACCTCTAAATCCTGGCTGGGGTTGAGAAGAAGTCGTACCCCTGTTCGGACATACACGAGAAAAATGGCCTTCCTGTCCACAATGATAACAAGTACCAAACATACCTCGACACTACTCGATAGTATGTTTGCCTCCACAATAACTACAATAAGGAGCAATCACGGGACTCCCTCTCTGGGATCCACTGGAACTCGAAGAAGAAGAAGAAACAGTGGAACCAGTCTTCTTAAACTTCTTACCCCTTGGACGCAATACAGGCTGCTGAGCTGACACTGGTGGTGGAGGAGTATACTGTGGACCTCCTCGCCTGAGTCCAGCCTCAGCTGCCTTGGCTCGTTCAACTACCTCTGCGTAGCTGGTAGGCAATCCAGAAACAACAAAAGTATATAAAGCAGGATGTAAACCATTTACAAACCTATTATATTTTGCCTTCGCATTTCCAGCTACGTGAGGTGCATACTTCAACAGTGTAGAAAACTTCGAAGCATATTCTGCAACAGTCATCGTTCCCTGCTGCAGACTATTGAATTCATTCTCCTGAGCAGTATAATAAGAAGGAGGGGAATACTGCTCTAAAAACTGGGCCTTGAAGACATCCCATGTGTCTTCAATCCCGGCCTCTTTTAGTCCAATCTCAGCGGCTTCCCACCAAGATTTTGCTCGGTCTTTCAGTTGGTAGAGAGCAAGTTTAATTCGCCGAGCCTTAGAGTATTCAACAATATTAAACAGATGCTCGATATCCTTCAACCAAGCCTCCGCTCTTTTTGCACTCTCAGTGCCAAAGAACCTCGGTGGTTTCAGATCCTGGAATCGAGCCATTACTACATCCATGGACAACCCTTCAAATTGTCCAGCTATTCTCTCAGTACTGCTACTCGCAGTTTCATTTGTGGGATCCATCTACAAATCAAATGATGAATATCACATTTCATATCAATTTCACATCATCACCATCTCATATCATCAATCTCATCAGATACTTACTCAAATCAAATCAAGTAAGAGCAAGTAATACAAATAATTCAAACACAAACGCACAATTCATTTGTGCCTATTCAAGTATACACAAGACTCAATCGAGCATTCCCAGCTATGCTCTGATACCACTCCGTGTGGTGCCCTTAACTCCTAATCGTTATTACAATGCAATTTAATTAGGGTTAATTTATTACAGCGGAAAACAGGTTTAAAATTTCTTTACAATGAGCCCAAAATAAGTTATTTGAATACTAAAAATAGTATTTCATCTCACATCATAAAATCTGCCAACACATAATCAAAACAAATCATACAACAACAAATCATATCCTCGGGACATGCCCCGGTATATAGATACATAACATATATACTGGGAAAGACCATGAAACCTCCACTCAAACTATGACTCCCTCCAGAAGTACCATCTCCGGTCTCCTGATATCCTGGAGTACCTGTCATTGTCCACATACAATGACAAAAACAGCCCCATCTGGGGTGAGCAAAGCTCAGTCTGAAGCAACCACAATATATACCACAGATATCTAAACAATGATATATGATATGCAATGCATGTATGTCGTGGAGGTATCAGGTCAAATGCCCATCCACTGAGCACATGTCAGAGTCAATCGAATCGCTATCAAATCAATGCTCGAGCTGGCACACCGGCCTCAATCAGGGATAATCGTATGATAGCGTCGACAAAGCGCCATCAAATCCCAAATCTCAATCAATCATCGGGGCCACAAATGACTATGCTTTAAGGGTCATGTAATACCAAACATAGCATTGTGTTCACAAACCCCAGAATCAAATCAAATCATATCAGGGTATCCAAGGATCATAGCTCAACGTGCATGTCATGTATGCCACATCAACTCAACAAATAAGGCATATAGACATGTATCTCAATCCAATCAATCAAACATATATCATATAATACAGATACCTGTCGTATGTTACCCGGTCGCAAAATACCTCAATTCTTCGTTTCCAATTGATGTAGCTTGAAGATTTCGGTATAATATTCTATCTACATCAATAACATATTCATTTCAATCAATAACATCATTCAAAATCAACAATATAAGTTTCAAATATCTTTTGAAACTTTGAAATTTCATATCAAATTGAAATCATAACATAATTCAATTCCGACTTCGAATATGTGTTTCTTGTCGGCTATTCTACTACACGTATAGATTTCGACTTCAAATACATGCTATTCCAGCACTTTGATAATTAAAGATGCTGAAATTAGAAGAAACTTACCTCAAAAGGAAGCTCTCAATGCGAGGATTTCGGATATATAATTTGTTTCAAGTTTGGACAACGTTTCAAAGTCGATTAGGACGAAAGAAATCAATTTCCCTTTCTCTTTCTCGAAGCTTCACCAAAAGGATGAATATATGTACTGAAAACTTATCTTTACCATCCTTATAACGTGTGCTACAGAGGTATTCGCGCATATGCGCGCCCGAACTCGCGCATATGCGCGGGTAGTTCTGCCCGCGCGCGCAGTTCTGCGCAGATGCGCGTCTTGTTCTGGCCGAAACGCTATTTTAGGTTCCGATTTAGCAAAAGTGGTCAACATAAAAGTTGTAGCTCTATGTCTTGGATTTCATTTGCCACTAACTTCACTCAATTTGAATATCGGATGCGAGAGTTATGCTCATTCTCCCAAAATGTGTCAGTGAAGGAACTGCAACGCACACGATACACTTCGGGAAGATTTTGCCCATATTTCTAAATGGATTTAGACAAAACTCAAAACATGAAAGTTTTAGTACTATATATCAGCTTTCCAATGGAATTAATCTCATCCCATTTGGACTAATACTCAGATGATTATGCCAAAAACCGTAACATGTGTTATTTTTGTATTGCGGTTCAGCATACTTTTCAAACACAAATCAATTTCTAATACAATCTTTCATTATCACCACATATTTTCTCATTTCCATTGTCATGATATACATCATATACGTAATCACATGATAATTTCATGCATTATCGATAATCAACATAAGATTTACGATAATACGATACACGGTCCTTACACCATTGGTTTACAGTCTTGCATCCCTTATCTCTTGAGAACTTTCTTGATATAGCATTTCTGTGATAATCCAAGAATATCTCGAGTGCAATCCTGATGTATCTAGATATTCAGTACTAAGATGCATCACCAAGATCTTTCATATCAAAATTTTTAGCTAGAAATCTCTTGGTGTCATGCAACAACTCTACATCGTTGTTAGCAAATAGAATGTCATCAACATATAAAACCAAACAAATATGTTTACACCCATTGAAATCTGGAATGAGAAGATCTCTAATATTGTTTTCCTGTATTGTTTCTTGGTCAAAGTTAGGATTGTGATTCTGATCAATGTCTAAGACGCCTGTGAGAATATTTACATATTCATCTTCAAATAAAATATATCTTACTTTATCTCCCCCCCGGAAACTCAACATCCTCGAAGAATCGGGCATTTCCTGACTCAAAAATAGATATACTTGTGGGATGATAAAACTTGTACCCCTGGATCTTTTAGAATATCCAATGAAATAACAACTGATCGTCCTCTTATCCAGTTTTTTTATTAGGCTTGTAAGGCCTTGTCTCAACTAGACATCCCCAAACTTGCAAATGCTTAATACTAGGCTTTTTGCCTAACCAAAGTTCATAAAGGGTTTTTGTCGCTTCCTTAGTTGGAATACTGTTAAGGACATACATTGCGATCTTTAGTGCTTCTCCCCAGAGTGGTTCTGGTAAGGTGAAATGATTAATCATACTCATCACCATGTCAGTAAATGTTCTGTTTCGTCTTTCAACAACACCATTCATAGTGGGCGAACCTGACATAATGTACTATGGGACGATACCGCATTGCTCTAGGAATCTAGCAAAAAGTCTGAACGTTATTCACTTGAACTGTCATATCTACCATAGTATTCACCACCACAGTCAGATCTGACACTTTTAATATTTTAGCCAAATTGATTTTCAACTTCAGCTTTATATTTTGAACACATCCAATGACTGATAAATGAAGTTATATCTTGAAAAATCGTCTGTGAACATTAAAAAATACTGTTGACCATTCTAAGAAGCCGAATGAAATTGACCACAAATATCAGTATGTATAAGTTCTAAGATACTTGAACACCTTTTGACTTCAAATATCCTTTTATTGGTTTGTTTTCTTTTTATACAATTTACACAATTATTAAAATTTGTGTAATCTAAAGGTTCGAGAATTTCATCCGTCACAAGTATCCTTATTCTATTTTCAAAGATATGACCCAATCTTTTGTGTCATAAAACAATTGAATTCTCACTTGTTAATTTTCTTTTAGTGCTTATAATTGTTTGCATAGATTCATTAAATGAATAAATAATACCCAAAGAATAAATATTATTGTATCCTAATAAAGAATAAGAACCGACCAATTTTAAATAAAGAAAAAAAACTGAATATTCTATTTCCAAATGAACAAGAATAACCGAATTTGTCCAATGCAGAAATGGAAATCAAATTTCATCTAAAAGACGATACAACAAATGTTTCATAAAGATCCAAATATATTACAGTCTTTAACAATAATCTAAATTTTATATTGCCTCAACTTTAACTTTGTTTCCATCACCAACGTTGACGAATCTTTCAATATCACTTGGTATTCGGCAATTTAGACAACTCTACATAGACACACTAATACGAGTTATGATTTCTTCATCACTGAGAAAAAAACTTACATATAGATCTAAATAAATATGAGTAAACTTACATATAGATCTAAATAAATATGAGTATAATCATAATGAACAGTCAGTCGAAAGAAAAATATCAAGAAATCAACAAATCCAACTACAGGCAAATAAGTCAACATAAATGTCACATGGTCGACATTTCATATTATGTATTTTCGTCGAACATAAAAAAGAGAACTTTGAACCGAGTACAAAAGCATTTGAAATAGGTCGAGATATCTAAGTCGACAACAATTTGAACATTGATATTTAAAATCTAACTATAGTTTTACTTTCCGACATGGCTTGATTCTGAATATCGCAAATAAAATCGAAATTATATAAAATAGAAACTTGGATCAGTTACTTACATCAACATTTTCCACATCATAGAAAGATCGAAACTTGTGTCCATGCTTGCTTTCCGACAACGCAGTGGAGAAAGGACGACATTTCCTTTCGAGTTTGATAAGACAAAATAGGGAAAAGTGGAAGTGATTTATTTAATTAGGTCAGTCCAAAGCCCATTACCATGTCGACACCGGTTAAAAAGCTTTTTATTGCATTTTGTTTTTAAAAAAAAAACTTAATTTTTTACCGAAGGGTAACATGGTCTTTTAGAGTTCGAGGCCTATTTTCTTAAATACCAATGAGACGGGGCTTAATCCCCAAATGTTCCCATAACGTTTATAACACATTTTTTAATTCCAATATTCGGTTAGATTATGATAATTTTTATTAAAATGATATAAAACAAATAATTTTTAAGGCATAAGATTTAATATTATATTAATGTTTTAAAATATGAAAAAAAATACACTAGAGGACTGACAAAACTGTTTCAACCAACAATGATGACGGCAAATACATATTTACGGAATTATTGGATCAAGTGAATCCAAGATTTGATTTTAGTGGGAGAATTAGACATTGTTCTTCATGCAACAATAGAACACTCAGAAAAAGATTGTTGGCAACAGTTTTGCTATATTTTGCCCTTGATTTCTGGTATGAAGACTTGGAATTCATGGTTCTGGCACCAAGGTCACAATATGGCGAGAGATCTCGTCCCAATTATAACAATCTCTTAACTAATATGCCAAATCACTTTTTTTTTTTCCTACAAGGAATGGGATAAAATGAGGTACATTTTTTAGCACTGAAGATTCGTAATGGTGCCAAGGTGGATAGCATAATTCTATCGGCCATAGTTAAACTCACTAGCTACGTAGCTTCATTGACGAAATTAAAATGTTTGGATGCAGTAAATACACTCAAATGTACTTGGAAAAATTCAAACACACCTACAATTACTAACATCATTATGCTTCTAGTAATATTCAACCATCTTCGGTCTCTACAATATGAAATAAAGGATTTTATACAGAAGTTTTCTAGATATGATGTGCTTAGATTTTTTAAATGGTAGTATAGTTTGAAATATTTAAGATATCTGCAAGCATACCTTGCATTGTTTCCATGTTCTCTTCCTTGTAAACACCAAGGGGCGATCCATGTACAGATAAAAGCATCTCCCTTGCTTTTGGAAGCCTGAGAGTTCTGAGTGTCGTTCCAACGAACAACCTGTTGTTGCTGACCTGCAATTGTAAATCAACAAGCAAATAACTCAAGATATTATATATGTAACGTACCGTACTTTTAAAATACTTAAAATTTGTGGAAAAATAAAAATTTTCTTAAATAAATAGAAACCCTTAAAATTGCGATAAAGGTAAACTACTCGTCCAATGTATTTGCAATAAAAACGATTACAAATATAGTTTGCAAAAAAACTGTTTTAAACAACGTAAATCAATCTCATGAAAATCAGAGTATTTGAATCAACATGCATAAATTTTTAAAACATAGGCAGTCCTCGGGTTTAGCCTCCGCGTAGTCCGAGCCAACTCACTGGTCCCCACCTCTCGTCTCCTCGAACTCGTCCTCACCTGCATCGATCAAGTCTAGTGAGTCTAAAGACTCAACATGCATAAACTGAGAATAACAAGTAATACATAATAAAACCACATGCAATTTAAAGTAGGACATACATACTTGAACATGAACGTACTTACATAAACGTAGA
This sequence comes from Primulina huaijiensis, assembly GCF_012295235.1. NCBI lineage: Eukaryota > Viridiplantae > Streptophyta > Magnoliopsida > Lamiales > Gesneriaceae > Primulina > Primulina huaijiensis. The sequence continues at coordinate 17,822,858 of NC_133310.1, read as the reverse complement.
CGTGCCATCATTTCATAAACATACTTGTATCATACATACTTGAGCATACATAAACATCATCATTTTGCGTAGAGATATGTTTCAAAGCAAGTGACCTATACATAAATACGTTTGATCAGACTAAACCACAGCACTGGGCTGGCAGGGATGTCCACTACCACATACATGAGATCCTCGATCATGCTTACCGGGTGGATTGGTCCCTGGTCAAGCTTTACCGCTTTTCAATCCTGATCTAAACCCGGTCATGCTTCACCGGGGTGGAGAGGTCTTCGGCCACGTTCGCCGACTTCCAAACCCGTTCATATTTGGTCAAAAAAAATTTAGCATACCTCAAAAATAAACATTTTTCTTTTGCACGTCGAGCATACTTACATGGCGTTGAGGGATTCGTTGGGTCTCTCTTGGGGCCACTGCTGCACATACTAACACAATTCTATGCACTTAACTTCCATAACTTAGATGTAGTAGTCGTGCTCACCACCGAAATAAACAATTGACTTATGACATTCTATATCACTCGGGACTTGACCTCGTTTAATCATCGTACTAAACTATGACATCGAACCCTGAAACAAATCCTGAAAAATGGTATGAACATTTCCTAAACAATGGAAGACACAAACCCTCTAATTGAACCTAAAACTAAATGAAACCAACCATTCTTCCAACTGGGGCCGCGCTCAGGCGGTAACATATTACCGCTCGAGCGCCAATTCTTCTGGAATTCTACACTCAGACAAAAAGAGTGGCGCTCGGACGGTAGAAAGTTACCGCTCGGGAGCCGGGTCCTCTGGACGACACGACTTGAGACTTAATCCTTCTAACTAAATCTTACGGACCATGAACCAACACATTGTGACTCATCCTAGGACGCTATGTCATTGACTCAACCCCATGAAAACTCCCCAAACGTCCCCAAAGCAACGTCCGCTCAACCACAACGCATCACCACTTTATAACCCGAAATTTTTGACACATCATGCGTCTTACGACTTCTAATGCAACCAATCGCCTAACGACACAAAACGAAACACCGATTATCATCCAAACATCATATCCAATATACCTAAATGTAGCAGCGATCGCCCGGCAGTTCCCAACGAAGCCTGCAACAAACAACTTCAAGGACATGTCAAGAACACATTTTTTATAAAATCACAGTTTGAGCAGTTCCACGAAAACAATCATAACTCACTCATTTCTTGTTGAAAAATTATGAATTTATTGTCAAATCGAAGATATTAAAAAGAACTATATTTTATATGTTGAAAGTTTTTCCAGAAAACTAACCAAAAATTCACAATGATCAAAATTACATCAAACTCGGTTTTTAAGATCTAAAATCCGTTTCAAAATCGGTCCAAACGTTTTTGCTCAAACTTTGCACAACAAACATGAATTTTTACACATAATAAACATCAAAACATATAATATGACAAGATCGATGCAGAAACAATAGACTATACACGCCTTGGTTCTTTAAAACTCTTGATACGACGATACCGAAGCGAAGATAATGCGAGGGTTGATCGAGAATTGTGGCGCGATTTCTTGCTACAAAATGATCGAGAATTGCTGAAATGAAGAAAGGGAAAAGGGTGGTGGCTGCTGCTCTCCAAGAACCCTATCTCTTTTCTAAGAAAATGAAATGAAGATGATGTGTGTGCAATGAAAACCGATGGTGTGTGTGATAGAGTGAGTGTGTGCTTTAATGGGTTAGTGGGGAGTAGGGGTGAGCAAGATTTCGGTTAAACCGAATTAACCAACCGAACCGAGACAATTCGGAAATTCGGTTCGGTTATTTTGGAAATTCGGTTTTTCAATTAAAAAAATTCGGTTATATCGGTTAATTCGATTCGGTTACGATTTTCAAAATTTTGAAATCGGTTAACTGAATTAACCGATATAATAAATACTATTATTTAATAATTTTTTTTATCAAAATTTATATATATTTTAATTTTAAATCAACCCTAAATCTAATTATAGTCAACCCTTAATTTTAAAATCAACCCTATCAATTTTTATATATATTTTAATTTTTAATTTTTATGTTTTAATCTATATGTAATTAAAGTTAAATCATAAAATTTTTTTAAAACTAATGACCGAATTAACCGATTTTATTTCGGTTCAGTTTTCCATCGGTTATGAAAATTAATTCGGTCGGTTCGGTTATGACTAAATATCTCGGTTCGGTTCGGTTATTACTAATTCGATTCGGTCGGTAACCGAACCGACTGGATGCTCAACCCTAGTGGGGAGGGAATTAAGGGGTTTAATTAGGATATTAAAATACTAATAATCAATTAGTATACTAAATAAAATACTAATTCCCCACTAAATTAATAGTATCCCTAAATTTGAAATAAAATACACATATTTTAAACCTTAAAAGTTTAAAATCTCAAAATCACCTAATAAATTAAATTAGGTTTTTTAAAATACTAAAAACTAAATAAAATAATTTAAAATAACAATTTCTTGACTTGAAATAAAAAACCACATTTTACAAATCGTCCAAATCATCGCCGGTCTCTTTTCTCCGATCCCGCATCGAATAATCACCTGAAACATGAAACTCGAGAAAAAATTTTAACGTGCATCACATAAATATAAATAATTTAAAATAATGCAATTTCATAAATCATTCATCACTAAAATCATTTTAAACTTAAATAAATAATTTAATAATTTAAATAATTACATGGGTTTTACGTGTACTGATTTTGGGCTCTACAAGATAACATATTGTAAAACCACCAAATGAATAAGGTTAACTTTGTAAGAAGGTAATCACAATCGTATTTAGCTTTAAAAGAGAACATCAACTAATGAAAGCTCTTCTTTCCGAGTTGTCTATACTTCAACAACTTGAACTAAGCTTCAACCTTTAAATTATGGCAAATTTAAACTGACACAAAAACCACACTAGCATGTTGTCATTATAAGATATGTAAAGATACATACGTATGAAGTTTGCAGGCCATTCTTCAGCTCATATACTTGAGAATCAGGACTTTCCAAGAACTAAAAATTTTGGATTTCAGAGAATCAATATTGAAAGATGAAACTAGGAAAGCCAACATAAAGGAACCAAGAAGCCTTGGGCTATTTCCACCGGAGGACAATTAGGAAGACTTTTCGAAAAAAATGTATTGGTTTTAATTGTCCAAATTAATGTGACACTGCCATTTTTTTTTATCCAAATTAAGATAAATAGACAGGGAACACAATAGAGAGTATCCAACTATAGTATCAGTGGAATGCAGACATTCAAGGCTTCTATTCTACAGTTTATCATCACCAAAAGGGACTGTTTTCACTGCATTATAATCAATAAAAGGTGTTAGACAAAATTGAAAGAAATGAAACCATCTATGTATAAGAAGTTCAAAATACCAAATTTATTTGAAAATTCAAATCCACCCAAAGATGGAATTCCATAGGAGAGATCAGGATAAACAACTGACAGCCGATGTAAAAGAGAAGTGTATTATTCTCTCATTTTCCTGGTTGAGAGTTGACTTCCCATCTGTATCTTTCCATTGCACATTGATATTCACTGAAAATTTAGAGTTCGGTTCCACCAGGTGATACTAGCCCGAGTGCAGACCTCGAATTTAATCTAAGCCTGAAATCACAAAGGAGACCGTTAGAAGGGGGTCGAAAGGGTGTCCCGGCATAGCCCCTACGACGCTCAAGTCAGAGAGTGAGTATATAATGAGAGAGCAGCTAAGGATGCTGCTGAAAGACAATATAGTGAATCAATAGTTAGACTCTCAAACCTAGTATTTATAGGAGAATACCTGAACCTGCCATAGACCTTCCACCTGGGCTAGGGATGGGCTGGGGTTTGGGCCTCATCTTGATGGGCCCATTCATGGGGCATCATCAGTCCCCACCTCCAAAGTCGAACTGAATCGTAGGTTCGAAGTTTGATTAATTGTGTTGTCCTCGGTTTGCAACATGCGAGTAGTGCATTTTTTTCCCTGCTTTTCGTTAGTCTCCAAGAATTTGGAAACAAATTGGATCACCTTTCCACTTTGAAGTGCCAGATCTGTGTTGGGATCCCCTGTAAATATTAATCCCTTCTCCACTTCACACCCGTCTTCCCTTAACATTTTATCCACAGCCACACCTGTACATTCGCCTTGCACAGCCCCATTGCCACTGCGCTTCGCAACAGCCACCTTGCTCCTCTTCGCACAAAGCATCGCCCTAGTCTCGCACAAACTTTCACTTCACAGCCTCGCCCCTTCTCATATACTGGCCCTGCGCCGCCCTTTGCTTGCACTCACCCGTATCTCCCCTCGCAGTGCCCTTACCTCGTCTTGCCTTAGCCTCGCCCCTCCTCGTGTGAGCCCAACACCTCGTTGTCTCACCACAGCAACGCCACCCACTCTCTCTTGGCCCTCGCCAGTCACCTCCTTGCCCTTCGCTTAGTGCATCGCCTTGCAACCCCGCTTGTCTTTCTTCAGCTCTCGCCCTCGCCCTCGCCCTCGCCCTGTCACCAGTCCCTCATCCTCCTGCCATCACCTCTCTTCATCGCCAACCTTCTTGCATGCCTCGCCTCTCACGCCCGAGCCGCTGCTTTCCCCCTGCCTCCCTCGCCCTCTCACCCATCCACACTCTCGCCTACCTTGCCTTCTCCTTCACTCACAGCCTTGTCAGCCCCTTGCCAACGCAACAGTCGCCTCACCAACCTCCCATCCTGCACTCCCACACTTTTCATTCCAGCCTTGCCCTCTGCCTACACACCCTCGCCCAGCCCGCTTCCTGCCTCACCTCCTCACCCAGTAGCCCCTCTCGCCCCATAGCGCCGCCCGCGCTTGCCATTCCAACCTCGCCCTCTGCCTACACACCCTCGCCCAGTCCGTGCGTCCTGCACATCATCGCCCGTCAGCCCGCAGCACCATCTCCCGGACCTCGCCCATCACACCTTCATCCACATCTAGCTCGCCTCGTCTCGCCTACAATGCCCTCACCCCACCGCATTTCGCGTAGCCTCGCCTCCTGTGCAGTGCTCTCACCCTTCCTCCCCTTTGCCTCGCCCCTCGCCAATGCAGCAGTCACCTCACCAACCTACCCTTGCCTACACGCCCTTACCCTCGCGAGCACAACCTCGAACCCTCCCAGCCTTGCTTTGCTCGCTCTCGCCTGGCACCTTCTCGGTGCTCCTCAAATGCTCGCCCCATGTAACTCCTCGCCCACACACTTCTTCTCCCAGCAGCATTGCCTCTCCCCGAGCGCCCCCGCAGCCCCTCGCCAATACGCTCGTGCGCCCTCGCCTCGTCCGCACGCCTTCGCCCGTACGCCCCGTGCGCTCGCCCTCGCCCAACAGCCTTGAGAGCCCGATTGCTCCGCCCACCACTTGCTCGTTCCCTTGGTCTTATTCCCCGAATATTTTACGTTTGAATATATTGTTTCTTCTGAGTTTATCTCCGATGTTTTGGAACCACTAGGTTTAATAGAATCAGCTAGAGTGCGAGCATATTGAAGCTCTCTCCCTGTCACTACATATTTTCTTCTACCATGCTTAACTTAGTAAATAAAATATAACTTTTGTTCCACCTCTTCTTCTCCTCTACTAGGAATAGCCTAAGTAGGTAAAATATGATTTTCAATCTCCTTACCACTTCTCCATTACTAGGCGCAGTCCAGATAATAAAAGTTCCCCCTCCTCACCCCATTACTCCTCCGTTAGGCGATGCCTTAGCAGGAAAATAAAACTTCCACCTCCCGACCATCTGATTCCTCTACTAGGCGATGCCTCAGCAGGAACGTAGAACTTCCACATCCTCACCCTCTGACTCTTTTACTAGGTGACGCCTCCGTAGGAAAATAAAACTTCTACCTCCTCACCCTCTGACTCCTCTGCTAGGCGATGCTTTAGCAGGAAAAAAAAACTTCCACCTCCTCACCCTCTGACTCCTCTGCTAGACAATGCCTCAGCAGGAAAGTAGAACTTCCACCTCCTCACCCTCTGACTCCTCTGCTAGGTGATGCCTTAGCAGGAAAATAAAACTTCTACCTGTTCACCCTCTGACTCCTCTACTAAGAGATGTCTCAGCAGGAAAGTAGAACTTCCACATCCTGACCCCCTGACTCCTCTGCTAGGTGATGCTTCAACAGAAAAATAAAACTTCCACCTCCTCACCCTCTGACTCCCTCGCGAGGCGATGCCTTAACAGGAAAATAAAAATTTCTACACCCTCTAACTCCTCTGCTAGGCGATGTCTCAGCAGGAAAATAAAACTCCCACCTCCTCACCCTCTGACTCCTCTGCTAGGAGATGCCTTAGCAGGAAAATTAAAATTTATACACCGTCACCCTCTAACTCCTCTGTTAGGCGATGCCTCAGTAGGAAAATAAAACTTCCACCTCATCACCTTTTGACTCCTCTGCTAAGCGATGCCTTAGCAGAAAAATAAAAATTTCTACACCCTCACCCTCTAACTCCTCTGCTAGGCGATGCCTCAGCCGGAAAATAAAACTCCCACCTCCTCACCTTTTGACTCCTCTGCTATGCGATGCCTTAGCATGAAAATAAAAATTTCCACACCCTTACCCTCTAACTCCTCTGCTAGGCGATGCCTTAGCAGGAAAATAATAACCCAACTCCTCCTAACTCTTATCCTCTACTAGGCGTAGCCTAAGTAGGTAAAATTTAATTTTCTTCTCCCCAACTCTTCTCCTCTACTAGGTGCAGCCCAAGTAGGTAAAATTTAACTCATATCATCCTCATAATATAATAATATCCACGAACTTTATATAAGAACTTGACTTTATTAAATTTCAACCGATTACATTGGACAAATTCAAAAACAAAATACATCAACGATAAAGTCAAGAGTAATATTTTCTAAGGTGGTATGCATTTCAGGGCCTCTTTAAAGCTTTGCCTTGAGCATTCTCCAAGTAATAAGCTCCAGAATTAAGCTTCTCGATCGCTCTAAAAAGACCCTCCCACTTTGGCTCCAACTTTCCTCTCTGCTCTTCTCGTACCTTCCTTAGGACCAAGTCACCCACTTCTTTCTTTCCTAATCATGTTAACCTCTACACGCGCTCTTCTTTCCTCTTTCCTCACTACCCCTTCCTAACACCGACGTGCGACTTTTTGGTCCCCGCATAAGACTTCAACTCCTTTTTCCACAGGAAACTTAAGCTTCTGATGACAGGTGGAAGCTACGGCTCTAAAATCCTTTAGGGTTGGCCGTCCCAAGATTCTATTATACGATAATGGAGTGTCTACCACCGCGAAGGTTATCATCTTGGTTGTCAACCGAGGATCACTCCCCATGGATAAGGGAAGATTGACCCAATGGGTGAATGGCTTGTCCCGCGAACCCATACAGAGGGGTAGAGACCGGCTCAAACTCAAATCCTTCCACTTTCATCTGATCCATTGTTCTCTTGAACAAAATATTCACGGAGCTTCCATTATCAATAAAGATCATTGCCATGTCGTAATTGGTAATGGTGGCCGTCACCACCAAGGAATCATTATGTGGAGCCACAATGCCTCGGAGGTCTTCTGACCCAAAACTGATGATGAGATCTTGTGTTAAGTCCGCATCCCTGGATATCTCAAAGTTCCCCAACCTTCTTCCGTGTACTTTCTGAGCTCGCCCGGAGTCTCCATCAGTAGCAGCCCCCAAGATCATTTGAATCATTCCTCTTGTAGGACGGTTGTCTTCATTCATCTCTTCCTAGGATCAACAGGCTCTTGAGGGACATCTTGATCTCGCCCTTCCCTTCTCTGCTCCCCGACCCTCTGATCTATCCATGAAGGGCCTCGACCTCGCCTGGGGGATGGGAGAGACCTCGGTCGACTCCTGGATGAGGATCCTTCTTGTCTGTCCAGCAGAGGCAATCTAGCACTGCTCTCAAACCTCTATGACTTCTCCCACCTCCCCTCTGATTCCCTCACCTTCATCACCTTGTCAAGATTCCTACTCAGAGGAACGTGTGATGAGAATTGTCCTCTGCCCCTAGCCTTGTACTCCTCTCTCTCACCCATGCCTCTCTTCCTACCTCCTCTTTCCGCTCCTTCAACTCTATTTTTCCCAGTCGCTGCTCCATTCTCTTGTGCCGTTGGACATCTTCTAGATTTACATAGTTTTCTGCCCGAGCCAAAAGATCATCATAACTCGATGGAGGTTTCTTGACCAACGATTTGAAGAATTCTCCTCCTCTCAGTCCTTGGGTAAATGCACTTATCATGGCGTCAGGAGTAGCTGCTGGTATCTCCAACGCTTCATCATTTAAACGCTGGATAAATTCTCACAAGGTTTCAGCTTCTTGTTGTTTCATCACGAACATACTCGGGGAATTTTTCTGGTGCCTCTTGTTGTTAGCAAATCGGTGCAAGAAAGCCGTGGAAAAATCTTCGAAAGACCGTATAGAGTTAGGTTGCAATGTATTAAACCATTGCTAGGCTGATCTCACCAACATGCCTAGGAACACCCTGCACCTAACTCCGTCTGAGTACTGATGTAACAAAGCCGCGTTCTCAAATCTTCCCAAGTGTTCTTTTGGGTCAGTATGCCTGTCATACTCTCCCACATTTGATTGTTGAAAGCTTGGGGGAAACCATTCCTCCAAAATGACGGGGGAAAAAAGACTGTCTTTTTTGGGAGCTGGAGCTCTGTTTCCCAATTTCTGCCTCAACATTCTTATCTCCCTCCACATCTCCTCCGTCTCCGGATTCTTCCCACTTGGGAGGGGTCGTGTCTCTTCGACCCTACTATGACGACCCTCCGCATTCTTCTCTCATTCCTGGAGAGTGGCCTGTTCTTCGGCAAACATAGATTCTTGGTTCCTCGTCATGGCCTCGTCTACTGTCTTGTTAATAAATCGACCCAATTTTTCAAGGGTCAAGTTCCCCACATTCTCATCGGGACAAAGTTGTTCGGCCCTCGTGTCAGGACGAGGATGTTCACGTCTCGTCTCCTCAAGAAGAGGTTGTTCGGGTCTCATCTGAGGACGTGATGACCTTGAATTAGTTCTTCTGCTCCCTCTCCGGCCTACTATCTCTACGTCTCAGCTCAAATTTCTCACAGACGGCACCAAGTGATACTCACTGAAAATTTAGGGTTCGGTTCCAGCAGGTGATACTAGTCCGAGTGCAGACCTCGAATTTAATCTAAGCCTGAGATCACAAAAGAGACCGTTAGAAGGGGACCGGGAGGTGTCCCGGCATAGCTCTTCCGACGCTTAAGTTAGAGACTGAGTATATAATGAGAGAACAGCTAAGGGTACTGCTGAAAGACAATATCGTGAATCAATAGTAGACTCTCAAACCTGGTATTTATAGGAGAATACCTGGGCCTGCCATAGACCTTCCACCTGGGCTAGGGATGGGTCGGGGTTTGAGTCTCATCTTGATGGGCCCATTCATGGGGTATCGCACATCATACTGGCCATCCTTCCTAGTCCTTGAAATTGTTAGATTTGGAAGGCTTTCCTTAAAAAAGTGCAGTACTGGGACTTGCAATTGTTCCTGGCTGAAATAAGAACGAAGTAACCGTAACATAGTTTGGAGTTGATCAATTTCCACATCGCTAAGAGCCATGATTGCAGCACTTTGACGTTCAACTAAAAAATAAAATTCAGTTTTATTCATGTAAGATCACCAAAAGAACCAGTAAAAAAATAAAAAACAGAAAAGAAAAGCATAATCTTAATTACTGATGTTTGTCAATGTTCGGAAGAAATGAATCACATAGTTATGAATGGAACAATATATGGACCAAAGTTCTACTACTAAACCCTCATCATTTTAAATATCAAAGTTTCATATCTACATTACATTTTTTGAAAAAATTATTTCAGATCCATGTGTGCATACGGAACTAACAACAATAAGAGAATATGATAAAAATTTGTCCATCTTTGTACAACAATTAAGCACCAATATTTTAGGATAACTAACATACGAAAAAACGTGATAACTTTTATTGCACCTCCCCTGGTTGAATTACACCATACAAATATTTATAACTACAGATACATGTTAACAAATATTCAATCTCAACATGGCCATGAATCGCAAGTAAGATTCAGGATCACCACATAGAAAGTAAAGAATATAGAAATTATAAAGGTAAAAACAAACTCCAGAAAAGAATCGTGTGGCATTAGAACTGAGAGCCAACACCAAAACTCGAAGAAATAATTACAAAAATTAATATCTTCAGCTGCCCAAAGCTAAAACAGCCCTTTGTGAGAAATCATTGAAATTTCAAGTCAGATGACAGGATCAAGGCAGGGTACAGGTGAAATCCAATACCTTCATTATCTTGGTATGTTGGTTTTTTCTTCTTTAATGTGATACCGTCTTGATCATCATTGTTCCCGATGCTCGCAGGCTGTTTATTAATTTTCCACACTCATCGCTTTCCTATGGAAGTTATTAACTCTACTAAAGTTAAAAACAAAAATAGATTAATCGTTAATTATTATCAGAGTCAAAATATAGCATCCACTAAGCAATCTGAAACATGAAATCCACCATAAAATCTGCAATGCAAGTTGATGCCAGCGTATAGAAGATAGTGAAATTCTTGACAAAGATAAAACTGTCAAATTCTAAAGCAAAAATGTGAACTAAATATCCAAAAACCTCTCAAAAAATTCTTAATTTAGAAATTACATTTCTTTTCAAATCCAACATAGAGCTTCTGGAATGTGAACTCAAAGTCCGCTCTGAACAAACAATGATGTTCTGCCGCACAGTCGTAAACTAGCTGCACTAGTTTGGGTTCTTGGATTGTGCTAGTCCTAAACTAGTTTGTTGCACTAGTTTGGATTCTTGGATTGTGCTAGTCCTAAACTAGTTGTTAAGACACCAAATCTTTCAATTTTAAATAGCACTAGCACAATCCAAGAACCCAAACCAACTATCTACTCACATCAATCTGATTCATCAACTCATAAAACGACGTAAAACATCGTCATAAGCTCAAGAGGAGATTGAAATTTCACTATAACCGCAAGCTTTGGGTTCGAGGTACGTAACAACAAAATTCAAAAGTTTCTATGAAAAATCTTGAGATCTCAAAGTTAAATAATGTACATAATCAACTTCACTTAGCTTAATATCATAATTTCATACAAAATACAGAGATGAAGCTCGTAAATTTTTGAACCCTAGCCTTTTCTTCAAGCTATAACTTCATCATCTCAATTGTCAATCTCTTCAAATCAAATATTGGAACGAGCAGGTATCGTGCGAAAGAAGTGGGTTTATTTTTATTTTTATTTTTTTGAAAAAGAGAGGAAAACGAAACATGAAAAAAATAAATTGTGAAAATTCAACATAGGGGATTTAATTATTTTTATTTATTTTTGTAAATTTAAAAGTATGGAGTTAATCTATAGAAGTATGATATTTGAAATAGACATCACAAGTGGTATTTAACATCAGTCTTTTTAGGGTCGAAAAAAATTTCTCTCTAGGGTTTGTGACTCTAATAAGGGTTGGTCTCCCGCTTTTGCAGGCTTGATTCGTAAGAACATTTTTTGTTTCATACGACGATTTTTTTGAATCACAAAACAATGGCTTCAGATGAAATTGTTCGATTGGTGAACATGATGAAAATATCTTGATCGGATCCGAATGAACTTGTCAATTTGGAGGAAGAAGACGTCCGGATCGGGAAACAAAGATTATCTCGGTGTTTGGTGGACAAAGTCTTATCGCGAAACACCCTAAATCGGGATGCATTTCGGTAGCAGATGCCTCATATTCTTCAGGTAGAGAGGCGTATGAATATTGAGGCTACATGTGATAATACATTTGTGTTTGAATTTCATTTTCTACGTGATCGAAATAAGGATTTGAGAGAGGACCCTTGGAATTTTTTGCGAAATCTATTGATTTTTAACGAACCGATTGGTTTGAACAATGCACGGTGATTCTCCCGAATAGGGGTTCGTATCAACATAACAAAGCAACTGAGAAAGTGTATTCGTATCAGTGCCATGAGGGATGAAGAGGATACTATTATTTTACTCGTATATGAAAGACTCCCAGATTTTTGTTATTTTTGTGGCATGCTAAGTCATTCTTGTATATTGCAATGATGAATCTACAGCAACGTGCAACATGCCTGTAGAGTGTGGATGAGGCTTCATCTCATGTAGGTGGAGGTTGGGGTAAAAGAGGAGGTCATGTTAAACATTCTGAAACACGAAATGTGGAGCCTCCACAGGATGACTCAGACAAACTTGCTTCTCGAGCCTTGATTAATTTGGAGCAGGGTGGAAAGGTGCCTCTAACTAGAGGAAACTCTAGAAAAGATGGATATATAGCAGTCTGCATGTGGTTTAGAGCAAGACAAAGATTTGTGTCAATGATGGGTTGGCCAAACTGATTCTCCAACTCCTGTGGCTAAGCAACCTCTAGTTCAGTCTCGGTCTGATTTGAAGAAATTTAACATAGTCGGAGAGTGATGGGCTGAAGATTAGACAAGACTGCCTACTCGAGAAGAACCATTGAAAGAGAAGGGCAAGAGATAAGAGTAAGATGGTGCCTGGAGCCTCAGATTCGTCTTTTGGTATATGAGTGAAGAGGATTTCGGTGGATGATTATGATTTGATAACACACGAGTACACAAGACATATTAAGAAATAAGCAAAGATTGGGGACAACACTTCTGATTCGATTGTTATAGCGGCAGTGATTTCTTCGCAACACAGATCTCCATGAATATAATAATTTGGAATAAATGGGGGTTTGGGAACCCCTGGGCATTCCGAGAACTTAGGTGACTATTCAGTGAAAAGAGACCCGATCTCTTATTTTTGAGTGAGATCAAAATGAGAGAGGTTAATTGCAGATGGTGGAAACATAAGTTGGGATTTTCGTTGTGTTTTATGGTTGATTGCAGAGGATGGAGTGGAGGACTTGCATTACTTTGGCATGAATTAGTGGATGTTTCATTTAAATCTTTTTCATATGGACATATTGATTGTGTAGTCCATGAATTAGACCATGATTGGCGATTCACCGAATTTTATGGACACCCAAAAGTTCACCTGCATCATTTTTCGTGGGAACTGCTACACCGCCTTAAAGATATAGCAGAGCTCAGGGAAATGGCTTGGCTAGTAGGAGGAGATTTCAATGAAATCTATTTTGATAGTGAAAAATTTGATGGCATTAGACGAGCACCAAGCCAAATGCAAGCCTTCCGGGAAGTGCTCGAACTATGTGAACTCCAATAGTTGCACTGTACATGTGAGATATTTACGTGGGTAAACAGAAGATATTCTAACAACATAATCTTCGATAGGATAGATCGATTTGTGGGAAAACTAAAGTGGCGTCTGTTTTTCCCAACGGCTTGAGTGACTTCCTTATAGTTCTACCATTGGGATCACAGACCAATTTTCCTTGAAATTACATGATGACGAGTTGCAAGATTGAACAAGAAGTGGGAATCGGGAGTTGGCATTTCGGTTCGAGAAATGCTGGTTGTTGGAGGATGAGTGTACAAAGGTGATTGAGTGAGGTTGGGGCACTATAGATCAATATTCGCCACTCTTGGAGAAAATTGCATCATGCAGAAGTGCATTGATTAATTGGGTCGCAAACAGGCTTTGACGAATTCCAAAGAGGCTTAAATAAAAGCTATCTCAACTGAATAAGATCAGGACAAGTGCACACTGGACTGATAATGTAACTCAGATGAACAATCTCGAAATTGAGAAAGAGGAACTAGCCACTGAGGAGGAGATGTATTGAAGGCAAAGAAGCGGAATTTCTTGGCTCAAAGATGGGAATCAGAATACTAGATAATTTCATTCAAAAGCTTCTTATCGTTGCACCCAAAATTCCTTAACTGGCTTGGTCTCAAGTCATGGTGACTGGTGTTCATAGAATGGAGATATATCGGCAATTGTATTGGATTATTTTGAGACATTATTCACTTCGTCTAACAAATCTGAAGCCGAGATTGGACATGTTTTAGAAACATTTGAACTGAAAGTTGGTGATCATATGAACCAGATACTTTGTGCTCATTTCATAGCAACAAAGATCAGACGTGCTCTCTTTGATATGCATCCTGATAAAGCCCCCGACTTGGATGGGTTGTCTACTCATTTCTATTAAATGTTTTGGGATGTAGTTGGTATTGAAGTTACAGAGGCAGTACTCAGGGTGCTTAATGAAGGCGCCTCCCTTGAGACATGGAATGATACCCTTTTCACTCTCATATCTAAAATAAAAGACCCCGATGCTTTTGAAAAATTTTAGACAGATCAGTTTATGTAATGTATGCTAAAAAATTGTCTCTCAGTCCCTTACCAATCGATTCAGGCCAGTTCTCTCTAAACTTATTGAGGCTTCCAAGATTTTTTTTTTTAATCTCAGTACACCTAATTACAGATAATATTATTGTGGGGTTCGAGGTACTGCATTGGTTGTGGAGCAGAAAAACTGGTCGAAGTGTTTATGATGCCCTTAAATTAGTTATGACTAAAGCTTATGATCGAGTGGAATGAGATTTTCTGCAGTTGTTGATGATAAGATTGGTTTTCCAGCATCATTGGATTGAAAAGGTGATAAATTTGTCTCGTATTATTTTAGAGTAAACCAAGAAGTGGCTAGCCCTATTGAACCGATCCGCGAATTGGCCAGGGTAACCCACTTTCACCTTATCTCTTTGTATTGTGTGCCCATGGTCCCTCTTCTCTCTTTAACACGTTTAATCCAGAGGCTTTTACAGAGGACTAAATATTGCACCTACTAGTCTATAAATATCACACTTGTTCTTTGCAGATGACAATCTGGTGTTCTTTAGAATGACAATGGAAGAAGGAGCACGAATGAAAGAATTTTTGTCTTTATATGAGAAGGCTTCGGTGCAAATCATCAACTATGATAAGTCAGCTCTATCATTTAGTCCCAATACTCATCTGTTGCTTATGGATACGTAAAGAATATCTTGATTATTCCTCTAGTGCAGCAACATGAGTTATATTTGGGTTTAACTACAGTATCATTGCGAAGTAAGATACTTCAATTTAAATACCTTGTAGGGAGAGTGGTGTAACAAATTCAAGGGTAGGGTAACAAGTGGTTCTCCACAAGGGGAAATGAGATTCTAATCAAATTGATCCTTCAAGCATTCCTTCCTTTTCTATGTCTTGCTTTAAAATTTCCTACATTGGTCTGTGAAGATATTGAATGAGAATGTGTGAACTTTTGGTGGGGAGTAGATAATGGAAAGAGGAAAATGCATTGGCAAACCTGGGATTCTCTATGCCAACATAAAGGTAGAGACGACAATGAATTTAGAAAGTTGGCTGAATTTAATAGAGTTTTGCTCGCTAAACAGTTATGGTGCCTCATCCGGGATCATGATTCTTTAGCTGGTCGAGTACTGAAGGGCAAATATTTCAGACATGGGTCGGTGTTGCAGGCGAGCATGGGTAATAATCTTTCCTACATCTGGAGATCGATCTTATGGAGTAAAGAACTCCTCGTGAATGGGTTATCATAAAGAGTTGGAGACGGAAAATCAATAAAAATCTTTGATGAAAAATGGATACCAAGCATGCAATCGAAACTGGGTAATACTCTAGTACCTTGGGAACATGAGGATACGGTAAGTGCTTTAATCATGGAAGAAGGCTGAGATGCTAAATTAATATCCGCCAGCTTTAATCCATATGTAGCTAGTGAAATACTCAAGAGCCCACTTCTGCAGCTGGGGTGTGTGATTCCTTATTCTTGAGGCATGATGCCAAAGGCCAATATGTGGTGAGAGTTGGATTTTGTCTACAGTGTGGGTTATTCACAACTCCGGAACATCAGTCAGCGCATCCTAATGAAGAATGGTGGCCTTTTTTCTAGATCTTTTATGTTCCACTGAAGATCCACATATTCTGGTGGAGTATTTCCCACAATTGTCTTCCGACTAACCAAAATCTATTTCGTCATCATGTTCCGGTCAATGAATCTTGCAGTCTGTGCAACTTCCCTGTGGAATCAACTTGTCATGCTCTGTTCTTTTGTGTTGCAATTAAACATATGTGGAAGAACACATCTTTTGCTCTAGTTTTACGGGGTGTTTCACAAACTTGCACATTGGAGCTTTGTTGGTGGTTGAAAGAACAACTATCGAAGACGGAATTTGAGGATCTTGCAATCTGTACATGGGCAGTTTGGAGAGAAAAGAAGAATTTTCTTCATAGTGATTAGAAGAAACCGATAGCAGAGAATGTTTCCTGGAGGGTTGGATGACTGAACTAGGTGGGAGGATAGTGCACTAACCCGATGACCTTGTTAGTTTTCCGCACAGTTGTTGATTTTACATTACTCTAAAGATTTTCATGACTTTTGGAATGTGGTTTTGAAAAAGATTGATGGCGTTTATGCAACTTTTGAAAAAATTTTAGTTTTAGGTTTGGTTTGAAGTTTACGATTTTATGATTTTACTGCAATTATAAGTTTTGAATAAAATAAATGTTGAGTTTATTTTAATAGTGCAAAGAGTATATATGTGTGTGTGTGTTCGGCCGAAACCTAAGGATATTTTTTTAAAAAAAATAATTTCTAATATATTTTAAAGAAAACAAGTTAAAGACGTTTCAGAAGGTCAGTCTAAACTGCAACCACAGAGCATACTCAGAATTTTAAGAAATTTTAAATCAAGGCCCTGATACCACTTGTTGGTCCCAAGTACGGCATCTTGAGATAATAATATGAAAACAAAATATAAAACTGGACACTGAGATTTATGCGAAAATCCCTAAAAATTATTAAGGCAAAACCTACGAGCAAAATGAAAAGAATTTCACTATAATATTTTATGGTGTACAACCACTTACTATATTTTCAAATAGAACACGCACTCTCTTAAAACAGGATAACAAACACTTCAGAAATATTATAGAACTAAGAACTCAAATTCTATGAGATGAAAGAAAAAAACTGATAATTAGATACTTTGAAATGATGGAGCTCCATCATTCATGTGAAACTGCGTTTTTTTTCCTTCGTCAATTTATTGTCAACTGTCATCAATACTTTCTGTCACCATTCACCTATCACCTGCCATCAACTGCCGACAAAGTTGAGCGATGGTGCTGCTCGATTCCCTAAATTGGGCTATCTCAATGGAGTTGCATCATGCGGTATTTGAGACAGATGTCAAATATGTGATTGATGCTATCGAGTCAAATCTGATGGATTGTGGTGAGTTAGGATCAATTATTGTTGCATGTTACTCTCTTTTTCACATGAACTTACCTATAAAGTTTGATTTGTTTGACAACAAGAGAACATGATTGCTCACACTTGCGTCCAACTTATCTCGGCGTCCATGATAAAATGAAGTACATTATTTAGATTTTCTGATTGTGAGGGAGAGTAGCAGCCTTGGCAACCCCACATATTCCCCTTCCCTTCATCACTTGCACACTCAAATCCCACAAGTATAACACATTCAGAGACATTTATATTGCAATAATGAATAATACAAACTTATTTTACGTAAATACACAAGACAAAACCATAACCAAGATTAACCGATCAGGCCTAACAAAGATGCCAGCTTCATTAACAAATGCTTGAATAAAAACTTGAACACCTACAGATATCAGCAAATGATCACCCTCACACTTATCCTATAATAATTTGGCTTCAGTGTCACCACCAAAAAAATGAAAATATGCAAAACCAGATATTCATAACAAGACAGAAAAGCACCATCCAAAGCATTGTTCCCGATAGGAAGGGAGGGGGAGAGAGGCTAACTGAGATGAGAAACATCGACGTCATCTGGAATCCTGAACGTGTCTGCTGCCCCGAATTTTCTCCATTCATCTCCAACAGAGTCGTCTTCGTTGTCACTATCCCTTTCATCAGCATCTTGGGGAATAGAAGATGATGGGTCCATAATACATCTGGATCTACAATCGTGTGTAGCAAGCATCTTAACTTGGCCAAGATGAGAAATTTCTACAATTATTGTGTCATCATCAAATGGAAGAGGATGCTTCCATGGTTCCCCATCAATCCTCATGTATGTGTGGTCAGCTGCACCCTTATGGAACTCAAAGCGGATACGGTGTGCCTACACAAGAAAAAGCGAGACATTAACCACATGATTCAACCGAAATACCAAGTGACTTATAACGACTGCAATAACTCTTTGCAGCCGTGATTCCATTATTTGGATAGCCATGTAACTGAAGATAGCTGATGCAACCGATTTATTGATATCAGGCGGGGTCGAAATGAAGGGCATTCTTGTCATTTGACCATTTATGCAACTCACAGTTATGGAGCACTGTAAACTTGTAGTTACTGCAAGACTCTAAAATATAATAATGAGATCTTGAATCAATGCTCCGACAAGTTCCTCAAAATGTATTCAATCGAATAACAAACTCAGATCCCGGAATTTAGATCTTGACCTGCCTTGTTAAACCAATCCAACGATTATATGATAATCAAAAACAGAATTTCATCAAGGTTTTAAATTTGTTTGAACGCCATTTTTTCTAATTATTGTAATGATAAGTCCAAATACTAAAAGAATTTTGATGTCTACGTGAAAAATAATTGATAAATTCCAATAATTCGTAGACAGACTCTTGTCAATGTATTGTTGAGGTTCTCATCACGTAGCCCCTTAGAAACCAATTGAAATTCACTTTGTTACCATATGACACTCTGGATTTTGTTGATTTCACATTTTCTATGTCAATTCTTGTCATAAAGCCAATTACAAAAATTATCATTTGCGAAGAATCACATTATTTAATTTACAACCCTATAAATTAAGTACTTGATAAATAATCAAGTCGAACCTGTGCTAGACGTGTCCCATGTCCGTTTGGAGCAAGTAGAACAAGTCCATGCCAAGCATCTCTAAAGCCAACAATCTCGATAAGGCCATCGTCTACGTAAGGGGCAGTCAAGTCTCTCTGTATGTCAAGATGAAACAGAATAAAAGTCAACAACTACATAGTTCCAGAAGTTGACATCTCCCATCTTTCCAAAGAGCAAGAACAGAGATAAGGAACATGCATCTGGAGACTACTGACATCACATCGTTTGTTAATATTTGGAGTTCCCCAAGGGTTTAGTCCACCAGAAAAACTCGGCAAGTTAAGACATACAATTGACCTGATGCTGCATGGTTAGACAAGAGATTAAAGTATCAGAAGCACAAAACACTGTATGTTCCATTATCATTATTTCGAGAAGCAGGAATCTGACCAAAAAAACGATTTAACAAAAAAATAGGATGCTTCAATCCTAGTCTAAGATGTGAAAAATTAAGAGAACATGTGATAGTACTTGAATTTATGGATAAATTATATTTTAACAGGAAATATTAAAATCAACACATACAGCTGGATACTACCCTCCTTCAATCTTAGAAACTGTCGATTCTTGTAATGCTTTCTTCAAATAATATACAGCACAAAATTTCAACTTCAAATAGGCAACGGATTCAAGAGTATGAGCTCCATCTGGAATGACAGAATTAGGCATATTAAATAATTATCGTACCTATGAGGAATGTGGAGGTCTTGCCAATCACCATGTCTTTTCACGACCTTCAGCTTGCAAAGTTGGGCTATATTCCTGTGTCACAATTATCATTAGTTCCTGCCAAACCAAAAAACTATAGGTAAAACGAGAGACACGATTACATTATTATGGGACATTAACATAACAAATAACTATAGATCTCACTGTTTGTGAACTTAAAGTTTTGAGACAAGAAACAACCTCCAGGCATTCCTATGCGACAGATGGCATGTAGTTCTTTTTGACAAATAACTAAAAATTTAATAAGGTCGGTATTAATTTTGATTATGTGGCATAAATTTTCATTACTATCTCAGCCCATCAAACGTCAGAAATCTGATTCATATTCTAGTCGCATGCGCCACTGAATTTCTCATACTCATGAGAAAACAGAAAAAGATTGGCCAAAAGGAACAAATAAGTTGAATATGAAAAGATAGAAATAGTGTAATTACAAGTTATTATAATTACATATGAAATTCATAATCCACAACCGAAAACGAAGAAACTGGCTAGAAAAGATATTAAATAAGTTACAGATTAAGAAAATTGTTGATCACGTGGCTCAGGGTATGAACAAAAACTTAAAAAAATAAACAATAACGTCATGAAATGTTTTAAAGCATCAGCATTTTAGTGTCGTAAGACAATTCACCTGAAGCTTTATGGTTTAGCAATCAAATAAAATTAAGCTCACGTACATTATGTAGAAATGTCAAATAACTTAGTAGTCACATACTGGTACAGACAATTTTACGACTGAGATTTATCATAAGTTGAGTTTCCTTTAGTAATGTAGACGAATTATATGCAACTCCAAAGTCACTCATTTATTAAAAAATAGCCATTCGACCTTTTTATAATTTTAAATTAAGCAAAAATTATATTGAGCAATGCTTACAATCTCACCTAGAAGAAGGGCGAGCAATAGGAGCCAGAAACCATCCCTGTGAGCATCCAATCTTTGCATATGTACTCTAAGACACAATAGAAGAGCATCACTGTTTATAACAAAGATTAATACCAGTTGAATGCATATCTTGTTCCTGACTCTATGACAATTATAAACGAAAAGCTATCAAGAAAATTCTGCCAAAGCAGCACTGAAGGCTAGCATATCATACACCCCAACTTTGAGGGCGTGAGAGCTGCGCGATTTACTGACAGAAAAACAATAGAAGCATATTTTACAGAAAATGTATGACATGCCCAAGAACCACTAAATTTCCAGCACAACTATGAGATCGTTATCTCTAAAAGCAATACCTACAGGAAAAAGATTATTTTATTCTTAGATCAAGTAATATCGATTTCAAGATTCAGTACATACTCAGGTGATAGGCACAAATGAGTCTAAATCCACTCTACATTGTCGTTTATGAAAAACCCTCAACATTGTTCTATTGACTGAAGATCTACCGATGGCATGCCAGACTTGCAAACTTTTGATTAAAGGTGAGAACTAAAAGAATATTTTATTAACTCAAAACAGATTGTGATATTATCTAAGGCTTTCATACTAATATGCCTGCTGTATACGCAGTGATATTTCTGAAGTCAATTATTAACAATACTTACATCCTGAGAAATAAATTTAGTCAACTGTGAAATCTCATTTTGATGGAATGTTCGATTTATCTCCATATCTTATAGACTCAGAACAAATCCATTCCACTTTCAAAGTAGACAACTTGTCTTCAATAAAAAAATTATGATAGTGCGATCATTTGTAGTGATGGAAATTACAATGTGTGTACATTATATTTATATAATACCTGATTACGTAGCTGGTTTTTGAATTTTTCAGGATGCAGCTTTCTCTCTGTGTGGAATGAATAAGACACTTGTGCGTCCATTCCTAGTCACAAAAAAATAGAATTGTGAACCAAAAATTCATGCAAACGTGTACAATGCTTGCAGCAACCCACTACTTGCACATTTGTGACTGCTGTGATTTATCAAAATTTTTACTTTTGATCTCTGGTCAGTTAATTATCTAAAAGTATAAATATTTTGTTGGAATTCTTCAAAATAGTTCCATTTAAATCAACACATAGAGCAGAAATAACAAGCATGGTTTATTAATAAGGTGTTGCTTCGGTAATCGAGAACCATACTCACCCATGCTGAAGTAATTCCAAAATCCACCACGGAATGTATTACAACCTTCCTGAAATATTCACAAATGTAAACAGTGAGATAAGAGAAGCAGTCTTTTTCAAGGTTTAAAGTCGGACTTATCAGATTCTACTTAAAGACGAAATTAAGACACTAATTCTTTATTGCATAAGTCAAATAGATGGTTTATACATTAACAAATAAAAGCAACTTAGCCTGATTTCCTCCATGTTATTGTAATCTTACTTATCAACTTCTTTTTTTGGTTGAGGACAAAATGCTCTCCAGATTACGATAGATGATAAGAAAACCGGACAGGCGTAGTTGTAACAAACCGATTTAAACTGTTTATGTTCTCGAGGTTGCTAATACTCAATATCAGATGCTTCCTAAGGTGCATAGAAAATTACAACACTACAGTGAGATGGAATGATCAAGAAAAGATCTGCTGATATCTTTCTTACCACATTGAGATCATCTGATGAAGAAACCTTGTGAAATGCATGCAATGAATGTGGCAACTCCAAAGGGGCAATTGGATCACATGAGCCTTCTTTTGGTGCACTCATCCGCATTAGAATATGCCAACTGGAAGACCATGACAAGCCAACTGTCTCAGGGAGATATATAGAATCTGTAAATTTACTTTAAACCAGTATTTATTTTTAACACCATGAATATAAAATCTGTAAATGTACTTTAAACCAGTATTGATTTTTAACACCATGAATCATTATTGAAGTCCGAGGCTGTGAAAAACAATGATTGAAGACATACTGTAATTATTAACAGAACATGAGCAAAACATTTTTGCATAGATTCTTATATAGTTATTTGCTACAATTACCATAAATCGCAAACTCCAAAGCTCTGTGTTAAGAAAAGAGAGAGAGAGCACATTTCTAAAAGTTGACTGTCCTACCAATTTTGGTACATCATTTGTAGGAAGGAGTGCATTAAATATTCATCTATGATTATGCATGACCATAAAGGTGAATGAAAGTTACCTATCGATCTTCATTTCTCTTGCTTTCCGCACTTGATCCAAGAATGAGAGCACAGAATTACGATGTGTTCCGGGATTTTTCTTACCCTGTAAACAAAAGGCTCAGACAAAAAGTTGAACAGAAGACTGCAAAGACGTTAAAATGACAACATGCATTTCTGCCCAGAGAAGTGACTGTCACATTGACTGAGCTCATCGTGATAATATACATTCAACATTCGGTTTTATGGTCCCACGTCATGGATTACCAGAAGGCTGTCTATTGTGAATTTGAGGCTAGTTAGAAGAGAACCTCTCGATCTCTTGGGTTTGAGGCTTGAGTATCAGATCTCTTAACACAAGATTGTGAATAATTCTTTTTTGATATTCTTTATTGATTCAATCTACCAATATAAAGGAGAATACAATGATTTAAAATAAAGATAACCATATTCTAACCTAAAATAAAAAGATCATCATATCCTAAAAGATAACCATATCCTAACTTACAATCTGTTTGGAGTTATCTCATTTATTCAAACTAAATTAAAATAAAAGATAATTATTAAACTAAAAATATCAACCAACAAAATTCAATAAAAGATAATAGTAAGATCCTGATTTAATAACAGTATCTAAATCATAGATTTGAAATTTCCATCTTGTTGAAGTGGGTTATCATGTGTAAGACACATGACAATACTCCCCTCTTAAAGATCATGGTTGTCCTCAACCATGAGGATAGGTACTTGTTCATCACAATTTCAGCATCTTCACTAGAAGTCACTTTGATCTCTTCAAGTTGTTAGAGCGTTTCAAGTATTAAGATTAGATGGCGTTGGTTCTTAAATTCCTTCGGCTGTAACTCAAGCCGATCTTGTTCCTGATTGAGGAACCATGGTTCACCATCACCCTAAAGGTGGAAAGAGGCCGACCATTCCTTGTCTTTCCCCGATGCTCGTTGGTATTGAAATGACTTTTCACATCAACTAAGCCATCCCAACAAATCTGCTTTGCTATTGTACTGCGAAAATCTAGCTTCGTATTTTGAGGTACATAGAATAAGTCATCATGTTGTCTAGTTACCCTTCGGAATTCTGGTCGATGGTGCCTCATTGATTGCTATTGTTTCTGCCCTGATCTCGTGCTCACATGGTTGACGAACATTTAGATATCTTCTCCAACTGATCATAAAGAGGTTGTTGTCATTTCTTGGCAGCCGCCATGTCTTCTTGATAACTCTTCGTAAAGGCTTCGAATTGTTGCTCGAATGCCTTGAAATTCCCTATGACGACAAGCTCTGATACAAATTTGTTATGGTCTCACGTTTGGATCCTGCCAAGAGACTGTCTATTGTGAATTTGAGCCACGTTAGGATAGAACCTTTCGATCTTCTTGGGTTTGAGGTTCGTTGGGAGAGAACCTCAAATCTCGTAACACAAGATTTTGAATAATTGTTTTTTGATATTCTTTATTGATTCAATCCACCAATATATAGTAGTGTACAATGAACTAAAATAAAGATAATCATATCCTAACTTAAAATAAAAGGATCACTATATCCTAAAAGATAATCATATCCTAACTTAAAATCATTTGAGAATTATCTTATTTGTTCAAACTAAACTAGAACAAAAGATAATTATTAATTCAAAGGTATCAACCAGCAGAATTCAATAAAAGATAATAGTAAGATCGTAATTCAATAGTAACATCTCAATCATAGCTTTGAAATTTTCATCTAGCTGCAATGGCTTAGTGTAAGACACATGACACATTCACACTCAAACATTTTGGAATTAGCCAGTGCCAGAGTATTTTGACTGAATTTGCTACCAAACTAGGCTTATTATGTAAAAAAACTATAGCCTCAGGAGCTATAAACCTATTCACGAGGAAGTTTCAGTTGTTGGTTCTAGTTTCAGTTGTTGGTTCTAGTTTTGAAGATTACATGTCAAATTAGAAAATGTTGTTAAAGTCGATGGCAATGAATTTGAGTATTCGGCATCGTGAAACAGAGTTAAAAATGATAAGCATATCCACGAAGGCATTAGCTGGTATTGCTTCAAAAGGTGAAGTATTTTCATACCCATCCGAATGCAAATGGAATATTATTTCCAGTTCCCAAAGGCACAGTAGCTATAGGTGGCGGCTGAGTCAATTTTAGATCAGAAACCACTCCAAGAAGCCAGCCAGCTGTACCATCTCCCCCGGCAACCTACAAGTTACAGATTATCAATGCTTTGCGAAAAAAGAGATGAAGGTAACAACCATAAAAAGTAAAGATCAACATGCACACAATCTTCTGTAACGAAACTCACTATTATTTTTAACTTCTTCTCAAGTTCAAAAGCAAATTCATCACCATTAAGCTTGAGCTTTTCCAGGTTGATAAAAAGCCTATTCAGAACATTGTTGGGAGATTCTTCTCCTAGATCAAACACCTGGAAGTTGAACAAAAGAGGACCGTAAAAGTTGTTTATATCATGGTAAACAAACAGAATAATCCTACAAAGCACAGTACATTAATGACAGCATGTTGCAACTGCACCCCTTGGTTAATATTACCAAATATTTGACTATTCTGCTTATGAGCTATATTTTTTTCTTTATTGGTCCATGCCACAAGAATCAAAGATTCTAGTTACTTCTAGATAGTTGATTCCTCCACTACCAAAAATTTATTCTTGAAAAAAAGTAAACACTAATAAGCAAAGCTAATTTTACCTGGTTTTTATTAAGTATGGTTCGGTAAGTAACGAGAAGATCTCCACCAAGCTGACCACCACTTTTGGAATTGATAAATACCAAAACAGGGCACTCAGGTACATTAGGTAAACACTCAGCTTCCGAGTCAGACACAAGTATATAGCTAGGGATATAAAACTCCTTCACAAATTTCTCTGAATCAAGATCAGCACTTTCCATTGTTAATTACAAGTCAGCAGCTGCAGAAGAAAAAATTCAAAAGTACATGTAATTCCTTTTATGTAAATAGCATAACATTCCTGTTTTCGTGCAGTAAAATTCGATGAAGCACTAGATCAAACAAAAAGCAAAAGACCAAAATCATTACTTTTGATCACAAAGGACATTATCCCGGGATCAATTTGGTTGTAATACCCCCTAGCTAATAAAGTTCAATTTAGGCTCTGCGACTTGCTTTATTTTACTTTGGCATTAAACATAGAAATATTTCTCCGTCATCAGTCATCTAAGTCAAACTCTGGTTCCTTCCCAACTATTATGATCATACAATGTCCTCATATAATGTCCTCAATATGATCATTTACTCGGATGGTTAAGGGGTTGTAATCCCAGCTTTGAGTGTGTCACACAAGGCTTGTCCAGTATGATGTATCCGATAAACGTGATTTGCACGCTACTAAGTTAATCCGTTTACTCAAAATAGCGGTTTTGGGTTCCCAATGTTAAAAAAATATATATATGTAGCTCAAACATGAAGAAAAATTTGTGACTCAGAATCGACATGATTTAAATCTTTTTTGCAGAATCTTACGTAGTTACAAAATATCAAAGGCTCCTATATTGACCCTTACCTTATAACACGTTCAAAAAGCCTAATACAGGCATTTAGACAAACACTGATCGCCATGTAACAAATCACTCGTGTTCCAAAAAAAGCAATCGAACTCGATGATGTCTTGTAGAGATTGTGAACTCTTTTTGGATTCTACATAATGTTACAACAATTAGAGGGACTTAAATTTCGATCTGAACAACGCAAATACAAACAGAACAATGTGATCACGCATAAATAAAGTTATTGAAGATGAAGAAAAACCCAGATGGAATTTCACCAGAATTTACAAAGAAATTACGAATTCGCACATGAAAACAAGATAATGGAGGCTGCTTTAGAGAGATCACAAATGAATCTTCAACAAAATTCGGAACGTGAAATGGCGATGGGAGATTGACAAAGAGACAGCAAGCACGTAGGCGGAGATGTAGAGCTAAAACGCGATTATATATNGATATCGTAGACCATGAGGGACAATAACTCGATACATTGATTGGTGAATGTTAGTAAATTCAGTTCAATTAAGTTTATGATATCGTCAACGCGATTTTAGTTATGAATGATAATTTTATACACAAAACAAGAGAATGTTTGATATCACTTTGAAAGATGTTTGATCAAATATGTTTCAGAAGATTATTTTAAAAAATATTATCAGTTTTTTTGTTTTTTGTTTTTTAAATTAAACATTTTTTGTTTACTGTAAATCATAATATGAAACAATTTTTTGAGTTAGATAAATTATTATCTTTTTTTAGGGAAAATATATTAGTATCTTAGTAACTAACTGGTGTTATACTTATTTCTATGTTTGTGTATAATACTAGATATTTATGTGTTCCCAATCTTTGAACTAGGGTAGGCAGTATCGGTCCCTGTTTAACAAACATTGAATTGTCTCACATTTTAATAATTAATTATAAATAATAAGTTTCCCCGGATGATACTAAATATAAATATTTAATATTCACTAATATTTTATTACAACGTCTAACAGATCAATTTTGTGATACGGATCTTTTATCTGATTAGACCTATTAAAAAGTGTTATTTTTTATGCGAAAACTATTAATTTTCACCTCGGATATGTATCGAGCCGATCCCTGAAATTGTGAACAACTATTTTTAATATTTGGGTGAATAAATATTTTAATTCGGATTCCCCGAGAGTGCGAAGTATTAATATCTGTTCCACCGATAAAGTTTTCTGATTGATATAAAATAACTCCAAATAAATACATGCCATTCAACCACAACAACGTTGTGAATCACCAAACATTGAAATAAAAAATACATAAATTTTAAAAATAAGAATAATCAATTTAATAAAAAATACGTAATTTTTTTAAAGAAATAATCAATTTAGTATTTAAATAATAATGATAATAATTAATTTAATATTAAAAACAGATCCATGGCTCTTATCACACAAGTATACTCGTCAAAAGAATTGTATAGCCACTATTGGGAATATTAGCATTGAAATATTCATTAGCTTTAACTTCTAAAAAAAATTGTTTGCCCAAAAAAATTAAATTAGTCCAAATTAATTGAACTCGAGCCCAACAAGAAAGAAGTCATCACTCATCAAAAAGATCAGAGAAGTCCATCAGTTCAAAGTGTTTGAAAAATGCAAATAATGTGCAAATAAGTACTTCAAGGACTCATGAAAGGGTTTGGACAACATGCAACAAAGTAAGAGGTTATTGCAACATCATTCAAGTGCTAAAAGATCAAGAGTACGGTAACAACCGCTTAGCCGCGCGTTCCAAGCCAGCTCAATGCACAAAATTGGTACCAGGACAGTACCTGGTGCGTGCCCCATACTGTCTAGCATGAAGAATTATAGCAGCTCGCGCACACCAGTGTGAATCGAGTGCGCACCCGCACTCATTGACATGTTGAAAATTATTTATTTCCTAGTTAGAGTCCAAATTATTTAGGAAACATCAAGATTGTGATCTTTTGGTTTTGTAAACATATATGGATGAATTTTTGGCATTATCATATAGATTTATTGAAGTTTATTCAGTTTTTTTTTATTTTGTCTCAAACGGAAAAAAGATTTTGCTTTGTTATTCAAAAATCAAACTTATCAAAGATTCAATCTTTGTGGTGTTTGTCGATTGTTTTCACGCGGATTGTCAAAGACAGGTTCTTTAAAGGTTTACTTGAAATTCAATTTCTTATTCCTAATTATTTGTTACTAAACTGTTTTAGTTTAAAGGTAAATTTTCACAACAATACTTGTTTCAAAATATTAGGACAACACAACGGGTTTTTTATTTCATTGAATTGCGGGCGTGGCTTTTTCTAGATCGCGTTTGTGTTTCGTGTTCTTGAAGAATCATATTATTTGTCACCAGAGCTTATGTTTCTTTTTATTCAAATAAGTATCTTTGTTTTAATTATCAATTTTTGTTGTTCTATCATTTTTCGTTCACAGCTTCTTGTGTCGCAATATTTTTGTTAAAAAAAAAAAAAGAAATCTTGGTTACAATTTTCCTTTGTTCATGAATCTTGTGATTTTCTAATATTATTTCTTTAGTCGTTCCAAGTTTTCGTTTCTTATTGTGCATGTTTGTAAAAAAAAAAAAAAAAGGACTTTCGATTAAAAAAAAAGATCGAACAAAAAAAATATCGAAATTCACAATTTTAGTGCTATTATATTAGCATTGAAATTGTTTTTTCTTCGTGTTGAGTCAATATTCAAGTTCTTGAGAAAATAAAAAAATCTCGAATTTCTTGGTTTTGTGCAATCAAGTGAGACAATTGAATTGTCCACGAGTTGAACTTGTTAGTTTGATATATAGAAATACAAAGCTTTAGCGCATGTTCGAGAGAACTTGCAAATTTAAGTGAGATATTTGAGTGCAAGTGTTTCTTCTTTGGAGTGACTTGTGAATGTTTTTAGTGAGAACCAAAAAAAAAGAGCGAGTGATTTTTCTTTGGAGTGCCTGTGAGGATTTGGGTGATGTACATATTATTTTTATTATTTCTACTAACGTTTTTTGTAGGTACAATTTCTGAAAGAAAATTTGAGAAGGGAGTAGGGGATGACTCGAATCGCAGACTCTCCAAAGTTCAACTAGAGGCGTTGTTTGGGCACTTCACTAGGATGATAAGGACCGTGTTGGAGCCATTACCGAGAGAATGAGTAGACTTGAGGTTAGTACTAGTGGGAATAATTCTATGTCTAAAATTTCGGGTAGAGGCGAAGACGAGGAAGATTATGACTTGGGAAACGATGATGAGAGCCAAAATGAAAATTGAGAAAGGAACGGACGTGATAGAGGATTCGAGAGAGGTAAAAGAGAGGACGTACGGGGTAGGTACAATGATGGGGATAGAGAAGATGGTAATATGTGTAGCATTAAGATAAAGATATTGTTGTTCCATGGTAAATCTGGCCTGGATGCATATTTGGAGTGAGAAAAGAAGGTAAAATTTGTATTTGAATGTCACCACTATTCCGAATTCAAAATGTTTGGTTGGCGATGGTTGAATTTCTAAATTACACCCTTATTTGATAGGGCCAACTTGTGACCACTAGGAGAAATTACAATATAAGGCCTATCGAGACATGAGATTAGATGAAGAGGGTAATGAGGAAGAAGTTTGTCCTCAATCATTACTCTAGGGAGATGTTCAAGATGTTACAAAGATTGAAACATGGTGCAAAGAGTATCGATGACTACTATAAGAACTTGGCAGTAACCATGATTAGAACCAACATAGAGAAGGATAATGAGGCTACAATGGCTCGATTTCTTTATGGTTTGAACAGGAAGATTCAAGACCAAGTGAAGGTTAGACACTACTTTGATTTAGACTAAATGGTGCTAATGACGATAAATGTGGAGCATAAACTAAAAAGTTGAGGAGTTGGGTGCACCAATCAAGTGGGGAGTTCATCAACTTCTTGACGTCCAAACGTTTTTAAACGTGAAGAAGGCAAGGTGGTGTCCAAGCTCAAGGCTGAAAGTAAGCAAGAGACGCCTAAACAATGTGTGCAAAGTAAATTTGAAACTCCTATTAATCGTTCTCGAGATATAAAATGTTTTAGGTATCAAAGATTTGGTCATATTGTTAGCCAATGTCCAAACAAGAGAGTGATGACAATGAATGCCTATGTAGAGTATGAATCTCAAAGTTAGGGAGATAACGAGGGTAATGATAATTATATGTCTGAGTTGGAGGACACTGACAAGTGATATGAAGCGGTTGTAGGTGAAACGCTAATGACTAGGTATATTATGAGTACCCAAGTCAAATAAGAGGAGACTAACCAAATAGAGAACTTGTCTCATACTAGGTGTTTTGTGAACGAAAGGTTTGTAGTCCTATCGTAGATAGAGGAAATTGTATCAATGTGGCTAATTGTGAGATGGTGGAGAAGTTGGGTTTGCCTACATTGAAACATCCTCAACTATATAAGCTATAATAGTTGAATGATTGTGCAAAGGTGAAAGTGGATAAGAAATTTTTGGTCACTTTTTCGATTGGGAAGCATGTGGACGGGGTTTTGTGTGACATTTTGTCGATGCATGGTTGTCATATTTTGTTGGGAAGACATCGGTAATATAATAGAAGAGTGACACATGATGGTTTCAAGAATAGATATTCTTCTGTTCTTAAGAAGGAACCTATTGTATAACTTATTTTGTCCTCAAATCAAGTATTGGAGGATCAATTAAAGAAAAAAGAGAGGATGCCGAAAAAAAATGAACAAAAAAATGAGGTGGCCTTAGAAAAAAGAAAAGAGATGACCGAAAAAAAAGAGTGATCAAAATAGTGAGATGACCATAGAAAATGAAAATAAGGAAAAGAAAATGAAAAGAAAGAGACCAAGAAAAAAACATATATATCCCTTCCGAGCATGGTTGTTTCACTTTTGCAAGAACTTGATGACGTATTTCCAGATGAGCTACCACAAAGACTACCACCTTTGAGATGTATTGAACAGCAAATTGATTTGGTGCTCGGAAGTGTGTTTCTGAACTGACCAGCATATAGGAGCAACCCGAAGGAGTCTAAAGAACTTCAATGGTAGGTAAGTGAGCTTTCAGATAGATGGTTTTTTAGTAAGTTCATGTCTCCTTGTGTTGTACCTATTTTACTAGATCCTAAAAAGGATAGATCATGGCGTATGTGAGTTGATAGTAGAACTATCAATAACATTACCATCAAGTATAAGCATCTCATACCTAGGCTAGATGTTATGTTTGATGAATTGCATAGCTCCAGTGTTTTTAGAGAAATTGATCTTAAGAGTGGTTATTATCAAATCAGGATGAGGGAAGATGATGAGTGAAAAATTGCTTTTAAAACCAAGTGCGGGTTGTATAAGTGAATGGTCATGCCTTTTGGCTTAGCTAATGCTCTTAGCACCTTTATTAGATTGATGAACCATGTTTTGCATTCACATATAGGAAAATTTTTTGTGGTATAGTTTGATGACATCCTAATGTATATAGTAAAAGCTTGGAAGAACATGTTGAACATCTCAAACTCGTACTAATAACAAGAGTACAGTAGCAACCACGCACCCTCGAGTTCTGAGCGCGCAACGCACAAAAGAGGCACCAGGGCAGTACCTGTGTCATGCCACAGGGACGGGATTGGTCGACACCGACGTTGCTATCAAATTTACATTCGAAAACAACAAACCTCAGAAGTACAAAATTCAGAAACAGTCTTTTTATTCATAATACTGAATATTTCATTGTCTAATACAAACTCAAATAACTAATGTTTTACAGCAAAAATTTAAAAAAAAAAAATCGGACATAACAATGTCTTAACAGATGCAGCGGAAAACAAACATAAATTAGAACTGAGAAACAACAGTCTTCTTCACCAGCCCCAGAACAGATTCTGCTCTTTTTCTTCTAACATTTCTTCCTTGTTCTTATCTGAGATGGGTTTGGTGGGTGAGTGATATGTCGTCAGTCAATAAGCGGGGGCGGGAATAACTCCCAGTTTTCAAAATCATTTTTAACAGAAACAATAATACAAATAATGTACAGAAACTCTTACTTTCAGAACAGGAATCGATATTCAAGAATAACAAGTTTCAGAACAGAAATCAGAACTAAAAATTTAGCAAACAACCACTGAGCACGTTTGTGAATTTCATGGCTTTACTGATATCAGTCCCCTATATGTTCTCTCCTCCAAGGGGTGATGTCAGTAATCAATAATCAAAATTCAGTAATCAGGAATGTTTCAGAATATATATTCCTACCATTAAATCACTAGGTTTCAGTGCTTCAAAAATCAGAGATTAGAAATAAAAAATACAAATACTTTGCTTCAAACCAGAAATTATCAAACTGGTTTCAAGATATTTATACATAAGCCCACTTACCGTAATTTGCTAGAAAGTTTCGGTTGAAGTCTGGAATCTGCTTGCTCTTGCTACTGGATTTTACTGCTCGAAAAAGGCACTCTCTTTGCTCGAATTTCAAGTGATAACTCAAGCTTTGTGTAACACCAATTCAGAGATTTGAGGGTGTTATTTATAGGCAAAAATTCTGACTGTTAGCCTCCTAATTAATGGTCATAATATGTCATTATGTGCCATTAACAGTCTTTATTCCATGCTAAATACTTCAGTTAGAAGTCATAAGCAGAATCAGTAGCTCTCTGCTAGAATCTCACGCTACTGAACTCTTCTGCTGCTGGATTCTATCTGCTTAATAATATTAGCTTCTGAAATATTAGTTGCTGCTGGAATTGTTAGCTTCTGCTGAAATTTTTGCATTGCTGCTGAATATTGATAGCTGCTGCAAAATGCTAGCTGCTGCAAAATGCTAGCTACTGCTGGAAATTCGGGTTCTCACATCCCTACCTCTTTATGAGAAGTTTCGTCCTCGAAACTTGGCTATACATGATCCTCAAAGAGATAAGGGTATTGTTATCGCATCTTTTCTTCCAACTCCCAAGTAGCTTCTTTTTCGGTGTGATTGGACCATTGTACTTTGACATATGGAATAGTTCGTCGTCTCAGTACTTGGTCTTTGTTATCCACAATTCGAATCGGAATTTCTTCATACTTCAGTTCTTCATTTAGATTGACATCAACCAACAGTGGTCCAGCTTCAAGAATATGACTTGGATCGGAAATATATCTTATTAACTGCGAAACGTGGAAAACATTATGGATCCTTGACATATCGGGGGAAGTGATAATCTGTAAGCAAGTGTTCCCATTTTTTCTAGAATTTCAAAAGGTCCAACATATATGGGATTCAGTTTTCCAGCCTTATTGAATAGAATTACACCTTTCATGTGTGATACTTTCACATATGTTTTTTCTCCAACTTCAAATTCCACGGGTCCTCTTTTCAGGTCAGCCCAGCTTTTCTGTCGATCTTGTGCAGTTTTTAGTCTCTCCTTGATCATAACAAATTTATCCACTGTTTCTTGGATCAGTTCGGGTCCAACGATGCATTTTTCACCTACTTCATCCCAATATAGTGGTGATCGACACTTTCGTCCATATAGAGCTTCGTATGGTGCCATTCCAATACTGATGTGATAACTATTATTGTACGCGAACTCGATTAAGGGCAGATGTTCACTCCAATTACCACTGAAGTCTAGAGCACATGCTCTCAGCATGTCCTCAAGAGTTTGTATTATCCTCAGTTTGGCCATCAGTTTGAGGGTAATATGCCGTACTAAGAGTAACTTTTGCCCTTATAGCTTGTTGAAAGCTCTTCCAAAAACGAGATTTAAACCTAGGATCTCTGTCTGATAATATGCTAGCTGGAACTCCATGTAATCGTACGATATCATTCATGTATAATGTGGCCAGTTTATCTATATTATAATTCATGCGGACAGGCAAGAAGTGCGCAGACTTCATGAGTCTGTCTACAATTACCCATATTCCATCATGACCTTGTCTCGAGTTAGGTAAACCGACTACAAAATCCATGGAAATATGTTCCTATTTCCATTCTGGAATTTCTAATGGTTGAATAAGTCACCCAGGTCTGGTGCTCTGCTTTGACTTGTTGGCACACGTGACACTTGGAAACAAACATTGCAACATCCTTCTTCATTTCACTCCACCAGAAATTTTTTTTCAAATCTCTGTACATTTTGGTACTGCTAAGGTGAACTGAAAATTTTGACTTGTGTGCTTCAGACATGACTTCTTATCGAATATTTTCAATGTTAGCTGCACACAATCGTCCTTTCATCCATACAACTCCCTTGTCATCTGTCTGGAGATCTGATGATTTTCCTTCTTCAGCTTGTTGTTTCAGTTTCACCAAAGTAGGGTCTCGATCTTGACTTATCTTGATCGTTTCTTGGAGGCATGGTTGTACTGAAAGTGACGCTAGGATTACTTTGCCCATATTCTTCTGACTCAAAGCATCATCTACCCTGTTTGCTTTGCCCGGATGATAGCTTATTGTTAAGTCGTAATCCTTCAGGAGTTCAATCCATCGTCTTTGCCTCATGATAGGCTCATAATAGTTGCATTTTTTGTTGTCATGTCTCTCGTTGTTACCACTTCCAACGTGCTAAATTGACACATTTTTGTGTGATTTTATTGTAGGAGGAAGTTTTCTGCTCTCGCGATAAATCTGCATTAAAAAGGGTGATTTTATATCACAATTAAAGTTGTCAATATGATCTAAGTGGAAGAAGTTGATCATAAAAATTCAGAAGATGTTTTTGGATAAGGCGTGATCACGCCTTGTGACAATTCCTTGGCTGCCTAGTGAGATAAGGAATTTTTATATCAAGGAAGAAATACAAGATAGAGTTTTTTCCATAAAAAACTCTATATTATTGGAAGATATTTTCTAAGTATCTTTTAATTTTAGGGATTAGGATTTATTTTAGGTTATTAGTCTTTTATGTTTTAGAACCCAATCTTTCTTTTGATAACCTACACCACAATTCACGTGAAAGAGGAGGCAAAATCAGATTTTCTAGAATCTCACACACAATTTCCCTCCCCCAATCTCACGTAACAGAAGAATCAAGGAGGCGGCAGCAAGGATTCTTTTTTTTTTTTTTCTGCAATATCCAACAACTCACGTGAAGAGCAAAAGAAAGGCGCAAGGATTTTCTCTCAACTTCTCTCCACACCTTTAGGCTAAGTTTTATTTTTGATTCAAGGGATATTTTTACTATTTCGATTTATCACTCTGAGGCTTTTCGCACTTTAATTTAATATTTGTGTTTTGTTCAAGTATTTGTTGATTTATGATTTATTTATATGAAAGTTGTATATTGGTTAATCTGACAATTTAATTCGATATATAATTTTCTACTGCTATCCATGAATTCAGTGATCCGTAATTGTCACGAACGATTGGTACATGAGTAGCGATAGATTAGGTGTGTTGTGCTATCATAGCATATTTAATCTAAATAAATCAACGAAACTCGATCTATCAATTGCAGCTATCTCGATTGTTAGATTTTAGGATTAACTGTTTTCACAAAACGAAAATGCTATTTTAAATTAATATGGAACGCTATCGTGCCCAGTTAATTATTAATAAGTTTTGACTTGATGCTGGGTTTGGTCAATTAAATTAGGAAAACGCAAGAAGTTTAGTGGCTATCCCTATAATTCTAAGGTTAATTGCTTGTGACTGCATGAATAAATAATATGTTAGTCGATGAACAGTGATATACTTGAATAGTGAAAATCCCTTGAATCAGAGTTTGGTAATTTAATTCTCGTTTAGTTTTATTATTTTCTTCTTGCATGTTAAATTAGTTATAGTATTTTATTAGTTTTTATTAAACAAACCCCCCGTTCATTTACATTATGCTCGAAAGAAATAAATCTCCCGTTCCCTGTGGATTCTACCCTGCTCATCATTACACTAATTTTACTTAGAGAGTAGGAATTTAAGTTTGGTGGGTTAACGACAGCACACCAAATTTTGGCGCCGTTGCCGGGGAACGGTGCAAGGTTAGTTTTTTTCGAGTTTTGTTTTGTTTTTTGTTTTATGTTTTGTTCTTCTCTTACAGGTGATTCATCAAGAGAAGAAGAATTTTACAATTTTTTTTTTGTTGTGAAATATTTCGAGATGTTTCATCGACAAGTATTCACAACTTTTGCCCAACAAAACGGAGAGCCATTCTATGCAGCATGGGAGAGATTCAATTATTTAACAACAACATTCAGGAATCATGATTTTTCTAACTATGTTCTTATTCGACTTTTCCTTAAAGGTTTGGATTCATTTACACGAAGATGGGTATTTAATGGAGCACTGACAACTAGTAGTCCAATACTTGGTCGACATTTTAATGGTGTGATATATTTGCTAAATGATATGGCCGACTTTGACTACCATCAATATTGGGATCCTTCGCTGCAGAGTTAGAGCCACCAATACACTCTAGAAATTAGCCAATCTGATTTTACAGACCAACTTTTCGAGCATCAAGAAGATGAGGGACATAGTCTTGAAATAATCATAACTCGATTGAATGATATGGTAAACAAGCGCGTGGCATTGAATGAGAAAACTGTTGAGCCTCAGTCTGAAGAAGTTTTGGAAGAAATATCAAACGAAGATGAGGCACAAATGAAGTTGAGAGATGGACAAGCTCCCGAGACTATCGATTTGAGCTCATCGATAATATTATCATACATACATATAGGAGATTCTTGTCTTTCTCCATTGCCGATTTCAACAGATTTTGTTCTTCAAGAGCCAACGATGATACACTCATCTTATGCCTATTATTTAAAGTCACGTTTTGTTGAGGAGACGAGCTTACATTGCATACATCAAGCCAAACTTGAGGGCACATGGAACCAAGACCCATATATGGTGTCATATGACACGTACTTTGGGCGTCAGCCGCTCTTTGAATGAGTGCTTTTGAGGGTCAAGCCGACGACTAAAAATCAAGCGCTTTTGGGAGGCAACCCAAATTTTTGTTCTTAATATTTATAGTATTATTAATTTTGTGCAGAAAAGGTCTTTTTACAAGGCGTGACCACGCCTTATAAAGAAACCACTTCTGGAAAAAAAAAATTTGGCATACATGCAGTAGATGTTTCCTAGCAAGGCGTGATCACGCCTTGTGAGAAAATATCTTCTGATTTTGAAAAAATTTTGCCCTATACGCAGAAGATGTCTATTAACAAGGCGTGATCACGCCTTATAAGAAAACATCTTCTGATGTTGTCTCAAGGGCAAATAATTTTTTTTTTGAAAAAGAATTTACTTTTATTTTATTTAATCCTATTTGTTCTCACCTCTTTCACATCTTCTCTCAACAGCTTCCATCATCGATCCACAATGTCCTCCGTCACAATAATAGAAAGCTTTGCTATACGATGCTCAACAAATTTTAGGGGAGTTCTCTAACTTCCCTTGCGTTTTTACTGTCTGCATTGTGTATCTAATTTTTGTGTCATTGAGGAGGAGGTATATAGCCTTATTTCTCGTTTTAATTTCTATTTTTCTCATTTTTTGCATGTATAATTGAAAAAAAAAAGTACGGTAGAGTGAAGTTGTTTGATCCATAAAGCATTTAGTGTTTATTCGTTATCTCTTTCATTTGAATCTTGAATGCCTCTGATGCGAGTCTATGAAAAAAAACTGATGTTTTCTTTGTATGCAACTGTTTTTGCATTCTTACTACTACATTTGTGGGTAGTTGCTCTTGATGATATGTTGAAATGATAAGTGTATGGGATCTAGCACACATACCGTTTTCTTTGGTGAGCTTTGAGCCTATGAGCAAACATTATATCATGCTCCATTTTATTTGATTGTGTGTTGGTCATGCATTGTTAATTTTTCTAGAACTTGCATTGTTATACATGTCTTTGTTGACACCTTGTGATGGATTAGAGGCATAAACAAAGTAAAGGGCATTAGGTTCAAACCGTTTCTTTCGCATTATCAGTGCCGTTCTTTTGAGCCTACCCTGATTCATTTACCCCTAGTGAGCCAAGTTCGAGCATGAGCCTATTTGTTGGAAAATAACCACGTTACAAGCCATGATAAATCCTTTTTGTTGGTTATTCCTCTATTTGAACCTTGAATTGGAGAATCATACAAACTTTTCGTATTTAGCATCGCTTTGAGCTAAGAAAGTGCAAATTGTTGAGATCAAGTGATTAATGCTCGAAATCGTAGTCTCAAAAAAAAAAAAAAAACTCCTTATGAAAAAATTAAAAAAAAAAAGAAAAAAATACATATTTATAATGAAAAAGAAGAAAAAAAGAAGGGGAATGAGAAGGAAAATAAGAGTAACGAAGAATAAAAAAATGTTCTTGGATGTTATAATAAGGTGGAAAATGTTATCATTAGCTGGATGCAATTGTCTTTGTGAAAAGGATGTATGTGTTATTCAGTTCCATAAACCGTTGTACTTCTTTCCTACCCTACCTCTAGCCACGGTACAACCCATTTACAGCCCTTGTTTGCGCATTCTAATTCATTCATTTGGTGGAGGATGTGATATATTTGCAAGCTTATGGTAAAAATTTTCAGTGTTTTGACATGAGAGCTCTTTAATACATACCTAAACACTAACGAGCGAAATGAGCGAATCTTGTGAGGAGTGTTTGAACCCTATGCCTTTTTTATTTCTACACATTCGGATGGAAGCAATTGTTCATGATGTTGGTATGTTAGGTGCTTAAAAATTAAATTGCTTTGGTGCATGACAAAATATTTTGCGGACAAGTGAATGAAGCAGATAGAGGATAATGATTTGAGATAATGAATTGAACTCTTTTATGCTTGAGGACAAGCATGGTTTAGGTGTGGGAGATTTGATAGGCTCATAATAGTTGCATTTTTTGTTGTCATGTCTCTCGTTGTTACCACTTCCAACGTGCTAAATTGACACATTTTTGTGTGATTTTATTGTAGGAGGAAGTTTTCTGCTCTCGCGATAAATCTGGACTAAAAAGGGTGATTTTATATCACAATTAAAGTTGTCAATATGATCTAAGTGGAAGAAGTTGATCATAAAAATTCAGAAGATGTTTTTGGATAAGGCGTGATCACGCCTTGTGAAAATTCCTTGGCTGCCTAGTGAGATAAGGAATTTTTATATCAAGGAAGAAATACAAGATAGAGTTTTTTCCATAAAAAACTCTATATTATTGGAAGATATTTTCTAAGTATCTTTTAATTTTAGGGATTAGGATTTATTTTAGGTTATTAGTCTTTTATGTTTTAGAACCCAATCTTTCTTTTGATAACCTACACCACAATTCACGTGAAAGAGGAGGCAAAATCAGATTTTCTAGAATCTCACACACAATTTCCCTCCCCCAATCTCACGTAACAGAAGAATCAAGGAGGCGGCAGCAAGGATTCTTTTTTTTTTTTTCTGCAATCTCCAACAACTCACGTGAAGAGCAAAAGAAAGGCGCAAGGATTTTCTCTCAACTTCTCTCCATACCTTTAGGCTAAGTTTTATTTTTGATTCAAGGGATATTTTTACTATTTCGATTTATCGCTGTGAGGCTTTTCGCACTTTAATTTAATATTTGTGTTTTGTTCAAGTATTTGTTGATTTATGATTTATTTATATGAAAGTTGTATATTGGTTAATCTGACAATTTAATTCGATATATAATTTTCTACTGCTATCCATGAATTCAGTGATCCGTAATTGTCACGAACGATTGGTACATGAGTAGCGATAGATTAGGTGTGTTGTGCTATCATAGCATATTTAATCTAAATAAATCAACGAAACTCGATCTATCAATTGCAGCTATCTCGATTGTTAGATTTTAGGATTAACTGTTTTCACAAAACGAAAATGCTATTTTTAATTAATATGGAACGCTATCGTGCCCAGTTAATTATTAATAAGTTTTGACTGGATGCTGGGTTTGGTCAATTAAATTAGGAAAACGCAAGAATTTTAGTGGTTATCCCTATAATTCTAAGGTTAATTGCTTGTAACTGCATGAATAAATAATATGTTAGCCGATGAACAGTGATATTATTGAATAGTGAAAATCCCTTGAATCAGAGTTTGGTAATTTAATTCTCGTTTAGTTTTATTATTTTCTTCTTGCATGTCAAATTAGTTATAGTATTTTATTAGTTTTTATCAAACAAACCCCCCGTTCATTTACATTATGCTCGAAAGAAATAAATCTCCCGTTCCCTGTGGATTCGACCCTGCTCATCATTACACTAATTTTACTTAGAGAGTAGGAATTTAAGTTTGGTGGGTCAACGACAGCACACCACCTCATATTTAGTTCTTTTTGAGTGAACAAATATTTGAGACTTTGGTGATCATTGATGTCTCCAAATTTTTAGTGCGAACACCACTGCAACTAGTTCGAGGTCATGCATGAGATAGTTTTGCTCATATGGTTTCAGTTGTCTTGAAGTGTAAGCAATTATTCTCCCATATTGCATGAGCACACATCCTAAACCTCCTTTTGATGCATCACTGTAGATGGTGAAATCTTTTTCTTCAGTTGGCAATACCAATATCGGAGTAGAGGCAAGTTTCTTCTTCAAAGTCTCGAAGTTTTGCTCACATTCTTCACTCCATTAAAACATGGAGTTCTTTTAGGTGAGTTTAGTGAGGGGTATGGCTATTGAAGAGAATCCTTCAACAAATTTTCGATAATACGCTGCTAGTCCCAAGAAGCTTCGAATTTCTGTCACATTCTTTGGCCTTGACCAATCCATGATTGCTTCTACCTTCTTAGGGTCCACAAATACTCATGCTGCTGATATTATATGACCCAATGTGACGCTCTTTAGCCAGAACTCGCATTTCTTGAATTTGGCGTGTTGTTCTTTTTCTATAAGTGTCTGGAGGGTGAGACGAAGATGTTCTTTGTGATCCTCCTCTCTTGATGAATACACAAGGATATCGTCGATGAATACCACCACAAACTTGTCAAGAAACGGTGTGAACACTCTGTTCATGAGATCCAGTAATTCTACCGGAGCGTTTGTCAATCCGAACAGCATTACTACGAACTCATAGTGTCCATACCTTATTCTGAAGGCTGTCTTCGGAATATCGTCTGTTTTGACCTTTAGTTGGTGACAGTCTGACCTTAAGTCGAGCTTAGAAAAGACTGTAGCTCCTTTGAGTTGGTAAAACAGGTCGTCTATCCTTGGAAGCGGGTACTTATTCTTGATTGTGATCTTATTCAGTTCCCTATAATTAATACACAATCTCATGCTTCCGTCCTTTTTTCTTTACAAATAGAACATGACCTCCCCACGGAGATGCACTTGGTCGGATTTGCTTCTTATACAACAATTCTTGAAGTT
This sequence comes from Primulina huaijiensis, assembly GCF_012295235.1. Lineage (NCBI taxonomy): Eukaryota > Viridiplantae > Streptophyta > Magnoliopsida > Lamiales > Gesneriaceae > Primulina > Primulina huaijiensis. The sequence goes on along the minus strand of NC_133310.1, from coordinate 17,781,369 downwards.
GTTCTTTGAGTTCTATCAATTCTGTTGGAGTCATTCGGTACGGTGCTTTTGAGATTAGTGTAGCATTGGGTACTAAATTAATATCAAATTTCACTTCGCGGTCGGGGACTATGCCAGGGAGTTCTTCAGGAAAGACATCTTAAAATTCTTGTACTACCGGAATCTTTTCTAACGCAAGTGCGGTTTCTTCCTTTACCTCGTTTAACATAGCTAGGTAAACTTCTTCTCAACTTTTCATGGCTTTCAAAGTTTTGAGAAGTAAAAAGAAGAGTCTTTTGTTCTTTTGTCTTACCATGAAATAAAAATTTCTCTTGGTGTGGAGTTTGGATGGTTACGATCTTTCCATGACAGTCTACTAAAGCATGATTCTTGGCTAACAAATCCATTCCAAGAATTACATCAAATTCCACCATGTTTAGTTGGATTAGGTTTGCCTTGAAATTCTGATTTTTTATGAGAACACTAATATCCCGATATTGAATGCGAGTTTCTAAAATCCGATTTGTAGGAGTTGCTACTCTATATGGTTCTTCTAAGTTATCAGGCTTAGTTCCTAACTTCTTGGCAAATCTCTTAGACATGAATGAATGCGTAGCACCACAATCAAATAACACATAAGTAGGTATATTATTAATTAGAATGATACCTGCTACGACATCATTTGAGTTGTCAGCCTCTTTTTGAGTGAGAGCATAGACTCGAGCATTTGACTTGTTCTCCTTAGGCTTGTTTGGAGTTGTTCCACCTACTGGACCATTCCTTGGATCTGGAAAATGGCATTGAGAAATGTGGTGGTCCATCTTTCCACAACGGAAACAAGCTCCAGAATTCTTACGGCATTCACCAGTGTGAGTGAATTCACAAGTTTGGCACTTGACTCCCTCTTTTCTTGATTGAGAAGAAGTGGTTCATTTGGCTTGAGCACTGGTGGATTGATTGCTTAAAAACCTAGGCTTCTTGAATTGTTGACCCGGTTGGTACTGGCTTGACTGAGGACGTTTGAGTTTGTTCTCACCTTCACGCCTCTTGATGTCATTCTCAGCCCTGATGGCGGCTTCCATCAATTCATCAAAACTATTGGACTCGATAACAGCAAGGGCAGATTGAATGCGGCTGTTCAATCCCTTCTTGAAGCGATGTATCTTCAAGGCCTCGTCTCCCATGATGGTTGGGGAGTAAGTTCCCAATGAGTGGAACTTGGATGAATACTCCACCACTGTCATGTTTGGTTGTTGATCCAAGCTTTCAAATTCTGACAGCGTCTGCACTCGAACTGTTGTTGGGAAAAACTGCCTCAGAAATGCCTCTCGGAACCTTTGCCAAGTGATAGGTCATGTCCCTAACATAGTTGGTGAGCCTCATTCCCACCATTTGGCTGTTTTATCCACAAGAAAAAGTGTAATCACATCTACTTTTATCTCTTGTGGAACCTCAAGTAGTCGAAGATGATTCTCCACCTCCTTCATCCAATTATGTCCGACCTCAGGATCGGAGCTTCCATCGAAGTTTGGGACTCTTGCTCTTCAGAGAGACGCATAGTGCTACTTAGTCCCATTCTGAGCTGGAGGTGGTGGCAGTGGCTGATTAACATTAAGGTTGACAAACCCTTGTAGCGTGGTTGCCACAATCGTGGCTATGGACATTAAATCCGCCTGACTGAGGCCAACTTTTGGTGGTGGTTGTTGTGCATCCTCATCATTGCGGTTGTTATTGCGATTGTTGCGGTTTCCATAACAAGGGTTGCGATGTTTCTCATGGGTCTTCCGTCCATTTCCTACAAATATGAAAGTTCTAAAGTTTTTGGCAGAATAAGGACTAAACAAAGGAAGCAAAATGATTGAGTAATTGCTCAAAAATTAAATATGAAATCAATGGATAGAAATAAATTTTTATTGATTTCCCACGAAAGTGCAATTACAACTAAACTTCGAAAATGCTAACAGAAATACAAATGGAACAAGTGTTATTACAAAGAACTACTACTGATTGTCTAATCTATCACTTATCCCAATCCCAAATCCATAGGATCCTCTTCGACTTCTTCTTCTTCTTCGGAATCTTCCTCGGGTTCGTCTTCATGGTTGGCTATTACTGTTTCCAGATGTTCAATGTGACCATGCAGAACTGCATTCTGGTCGCTAAGAACTTCAACAGTGTTCTGCAACTCTTGAATCTGAGCATTAGTCTGCTCACAATACTAATTATGCTGATACATGAGTTGGTTCTTTTGATCCTTAAGCACTTGGATCTTCTCAACCAAGTTATCACATAACTCGATTAACTCTGCAACAGTCTCTTGGGATGTTTCGATCTCTTCTTGAGTTTTCCTATTCCTCTCTTCTGCCTCATGCAAATAGTGAGCATAACGTTGAACATCATCTCTTAAGTGTTCTGCTCTAAGTTGTAATTCATCTTTGTCCAGTTCTAAGCAGTAGTTATGTCCCTTGAGTTTCTCTATCTTCTTCTCTAGGCTCTTAATATAGTTACTCTGGTCAGCCATATTCTACATCCAAAAGATGAGAGTCAAGGTTCAGAAATGATCTCAAGAGTAAATGACGCATTATAGACAATTACTGGAATGAACAGATTCAGTACAGCCTATAACATTTAATAGAAGAAAATTGCTCAACATTTTTTGATCTTATAATCGCGTGAAAAATTTACTTAAAATCTTTCACATCATGAACATGAAGTGTACCAAATTTGGTGCAAAAATACTTAGCCGTTTGGAAATGAAAATTCCTCAAAGTTTCGAAAAATTGGAAAATTTTACAGAATTGACGATATTACTATCTAAACGAAGGATTTTGGGGTTCGTCGGTGGTGCTAGAACAATTTAAAGGTTTTAGGTTGGGTTTTTCTCGTCAAGAGCTTTCCAACGGTATATTACTATATTACAATAGTAAAAATTCCTCCTGAATCAAAAGTTATGGCCGTTTGAAGTTTGTACGAAAAACATCTCAACTTCCATACAATTTGCAAGGTCTACTGCAAGCGCTTGCTGGAATTCACTTTCTACCGCAATTCTGATGCAACTGCAATCAAGTCTGCTGCTTTCCAGCACTGTTAGAACCAGTCTGCTGCATTTCGGGTCTAACGACCAAGTCTTCTGCATTCAGATCTACTGATTTCCATCTGCGGGTTTTGGTTTCAGACTACTGGTTTTGATGCTACTGTTTTTCGGTCTACTGGAAATTTTTTTCTACTCATTTCAGACATGCTGCTGAAACACTCAGAGCTCTATTGCATTCTGATTTGTTTTCCTTACTGATTTTCCCAACTGTACATAGTTAGTCTATCATTTCAGTAGTCTATTACAGTAGTTTATTTTCAGAAGTCTAATAGTTTATCAGAATTTATTTTCAGAAGTTTATCAGAACTTATTATTTCTAGTTCCTCCTCCGCAGATTATGAAACCTGGTTAGCTCTGAGACCACTTCAATGTCACACCCTAGGGACGAGGTTGGTCGATACCGGCGTTACTATCAAATTTACATTCGAAAACAACAAGCCTCAGAAGTACAAAATTCAAAAACCAGTATTTTTATTCATAATACTGAATATTTCATTGTCTGATACAAACTCAAATAACTAATATTTTACAACGAAAATATAAAAAAAAAAAAAAACCAGACATAACAATGTCTTAACAGATGCAGCGGAAAACAAACATAAATTAGAATTGAAAAACAACAGTCTTCTTCACCAGCCCCAAAACTGATTATGCTCTTCTTCTTCTAACATTTCTTCCTTGTTCTTATCTGAGATGGGTTTGGTGGGTGAGTGATATGTCGTCACTCAATAAACGGGGGCGGGAATAACTCCAGTTTTCAAAATCATTTTTAACAGAAACAGTAATACAAATAATATACAGAAACTCTTACTTTCAGAACAGGAATCGGTATTCAAGAATAACATGTTTCAGAACATAAATCAGAACTAAAAATTTAGCAAACAAGCACTGAGCACGTTTGTGAATTTCATGGTTATACTGATATCAGTCCCCTATATGTTCTCTCCTCTAAGGGGTGAGGCCAGTAATCAATAATCAGAATTCAGTAATCAGGATTGTTTCATAATATATATTCCTACCATTAGTTCACTAGGTTTCAGTGCTTCAAAAATCAGATATTAGAAATCAAAAATACAAATAAATTGCTTCAAAACAGAAATTATCAAACTGGTTTCAAGATATTTATACATAAGTCCACTTACCGTAATTTGCTAGAAAGTTTCGGTTGAAGTCTGGAATCTGCTTGCTCTCGCTGTTGGATTTTACTGCTCGAAAAAGGCACTCTCTTTGCTCGAATTTCAAGTGATAACTCAAGCTTTGTGTAACACCAATTCAGAGATTTGAGGGTGTTATTTATAGGCAAAAATTCTAACTGTTAGCCTCCCAATTAATGGCCATAATCTGCTATTATGTGTCATTAACAACCTTTATTCCATGTTAAATGCTTCAGTTACAAGTCATAATGTAACGCCCCAAATTCGACGATTGTCCTCACTGTACCATGATGAGTCTTTCCAGCGTGATTATGTCCTCACTCACACGCACCCTAGGAAAATTCCCAGGAGGTCACCCATCCCAAAATTGCCTCAAGTCAAACACGCTTAACTTCGGAGTTCTTATGTGATGAGCTACCGAAAAGAAGATGCACCTTCGTGGTATGAGTAGTACATATCAAATCTTTAAGTTATCTTCAACTGTACAGTCCATTACATTGAACAGTCTCGGAATCCCTCTCCTTCGTGTGTAAGATCGGTTCATTCATGTTCCCTCCACCTAGAAGCCTGCCAGGAGCCGCTCATTGTCCGTGCAACCTCATGGCACCGCCGATCACCCCCCGCCCTCTTCGGCTCCGGGCCTCACACATAAGCAGAATCAGTAGCTCTCTGCTGGAAATCTCGCGCTACTGAACTCTTATGTTGCTAGATTCTATCTGCTGGAAAAATACCAGTTTCTGAAATATTAGTTACTGCTGGAATTGTTATCTTCTGCTGAAATTTTTGCATTGATGCTGAATATTGCTAGCTACTGAAAAATTCTAGCTACTGCTAGAAATTCGGGTTCTCACAACCTGACATGCACAAACATGCCCTTTGCTATCCATCATGAAGAATTACAGCAGCCCGCGTTCACTCGCATGAATCTGACGCGCACCCGTATGCATTGATGCTTAGAAAAAGATTTATTTTCTAAATTAGAATCCAAATTTTTTAGGAAAGATCAAGATTGTTATTTTTTGGCTTTATAAACATATATGGACGAATTTTTGCCATTATCATATAGATTATTGAAGTTTATTCATGTTTTTGTGAGTTTTTCTCTCCAACCAAAAAAAGCTTTTGCTTTTGTTTTAAAAAATCAAATTATCAAATATTCAATCTTTTGGTGTTTGTCGATTTTTTGCACGTAGATGGTCAAATACGAGTTCTTTGAGGGTTCACTTGAAATTCAATTGCTTATTTTTTATTATATGTTACTAAACTTTATTAGTTTAAGGGTGAATTTTTACAACGATACTTGTTTTAAATATCGGGACAACACAACGTGTTATTTATTTCATTATCAAGGGCATGACTTTGTCTAGATCGCGTTTACGTTTCATGTTCTCTAATAATCATATCAAGGAGAAAGGTTCACACCACCACCAAAAAGGAAGTATTATTCACATATTGTGAATAGAACTGTATACCAACCAAGAGATTTTAAAGCTAGAGCCATGAAAGGCTTCCAATGAGTAAATGATAATACAAAAGCTCGGGGGGCACAGCCCACCAAGGAGGGGTCGAAAAGAAAAAGTTACTGTAAGTATCACGATTCATTTAATCATACTACTAAAGTTTTTTGTTCTTTAAAGACTATTTTGTAGGAGAAAATCAACAAGAGAATACTTAAATTCCCCAAAAAGAAAGAGGTCATGGCAGTTGGTAACTATCTGTTTTCTCCCATGGTCTTCGGGAATGCAAATTTCTCGAATTTAAAGGCATTTTTGAATTAGAAAATAAAATTTGAAATAGAAGATGACTCCGAAGATGAAAATAAAGAAGTGATGGATCCCCAATAACAAATGTTTGAGGCAAGTGCTAGGTATAATGAGGCAAGGACAAGGTCATTTCAACATAATCATTCCAGAGATGGTGAGGAGTCTGCGGCCTATGGGTCGAGGTACCAACATTTCTCCAAGAGAATTTTTTAGCCAAAAACAGTCAACGGTTATCAAGGGATTAATCTAAAAAAAGCAATGGAAAGCACGATGAAATACTCATGCAAGAACATACAACTTTTGTTTTAGTAATTGTGAAGCCTCAGCACATCAGGATGAATCAACTAAAGAAAGACATAAAAGTTGGCTAAGGCAAACAAGAAATAAGACACAAAAGAATCATCATTTCCCCATAGGTATTAATGTTACTCCCACAATGTTCTATTAATTCAGTACATGATAATATGTACAAGTAAGTGAGAATAAAGACATACATCCAAGGAAATAAAATAAGAGAACTACATGTAGTCATGGGACATGGAGATTTATCTTGGGGAGTCGCTAGGGCCGTGTGCATACGCAGGGGCGGAGCCACATGTTCATGTACCCTGGTTTTAGCCCGGGTGATCTAATTTTTTAAAAAAAAAATTTATATGTAAATTTTGTATAATTTTAGAATAATATGATATTAGTTCGGGTAGATCGATTTAAAATATTAAAAGATTTTAGAGTTTAAAATTCTAGCTCGGACAAAACCATATTTCTGACTCCGCCACTGTGCACATGAATAGGGCGACAAATAGAGGAATAATCAGAACAAGTTTGGGGCTGGCACATGTTTGTGGATTTCATTTGAACAAACTGACAAACACCATTAAGGCTCAAGGTTGAGCAAGAAAGTGCTGATGAGGTGCGACGATAGTAATTACGACGGTTGTGAGGACTACGCAAACCTGCAGCAACAAAAGATTTCATTTTGTTAATACCAATGAGAAGCCCAATGAGTTAATATCTGCGCGGACATTTATTTGTACAAAAAAATTAAATTGAGCATAATTAATTGAACTAAACCAAAGAAGAAGGAAGCCAACAAGATTTCGATTTATGTGATTTCAATGGCGAAAGATCTCTATACCTGATTAAGTATTTATGATGTTTTGGTTTTTCAAATTTTACTTTAATTTAAATATAAATAAATAATATTTATTTTACTATATTTTTATCAATATACTAAAATTTCTTAGTTGTTCGAATTATTTATTTATTTAGTTGTAATTTTATTAATATTATTATACACTCTAATATAGATGGAGAAAAATATTATTTTATTATATATTTATAAATATTTTTAAAATATATTATATTTTATTATATAATTTATCAATTAATATATATTTATATGAATGAATAATTCTACCATTTTTATACGAAGAGTATGATAGTTATTTATTATAGTATTAAATTTTAAATAAATATAAATTTATTTTCATGATTTTAGTTGATAAAATAAAATTGAAAAAAATGTATATTTAAAGGGTAAACTAGAAAAAAAAAATTCATAATCATATATTAAATTTAAAGTTCATTCCTATATCACTATGTAGTATATATTCTTGTTCGCATTTGTTTTTATATTCAAATTAATTTTTCTTTCTATTTTCTTATCTCAATAAATTAGTATAATTTATTGAATTAGAATCACATTCCAAAATAATTTATAAAAAAAATTTATCTTGTTAGACTTCATTTTTTAATATAATAATAATGTGAATTAATACGATTATAGTTTTATTAATAACGAGAATTAGTCAAAATAATTATTTTTATGATAAAATAAATATTAGATTGATAATTATAATGGTAATATTAATTAAATAAAAAGTGTTAGATTTAATTTAATTGTGGCGATGAGAGTTAAAACCAGTAGGTCGAGATAGTAAAATCAGAAGACAGTATAAAAAACAGAAGCCCTCGTATCGCTTAAACAGAAGTAGTACTTTTCGAGTACTTAACGGCTTATAAAAAGCAGAATCAGAACTTAGAAAAACAGAAGCAGAACTTAGCAGAACTTAACGTCTTTTGTTTGATCATTACAAATCTTAAATGTTACTGTTTCTTTACCTAGTACTAGTATTAATTGCACCATTAATGCTGTACGAAGTCATTTAACGCTTCTTACTAGTTTTGACATGAAACAAAGACTGATTATTTCGAAGCTTTCTGCAGGACCCTTTTTAGGTGATAAAGCTGATTCACTGATAAATCAAAAAAACCGTTTTTGATTATAGACGTTGGATTCAAAGCTTTCTATATATATAAAGTTCAACCCTCTATAGAAAACAACGATTTTTATTATCAAGGAACACATTATCTATCCACGGTTATTTTTGAGCAATCAAAGAAATACTCGTTATCCTCAAGCTCAAACGTACTGAAAAGCAGCACACTCGTTATAGCAATTATCTGATCTTCTGAGATTATATAGTGTTGCTGTTTCGTTATCTGTTCACAAGCTATTCACTTTACTACATGTTGTTGAGAAGAGTCTGTAATCTGGAAAAGAGTCTTTTCCAGAACTTTGTTGTATTCGTTATACTGTGTTGTGAAACTAAGAATTTCAGTAGGCTAAGGGTAAGTCCTACTGAAGTGGGTGTGTACAAGAGTTGTACTGTAAAAGTCAAATTCTTTTAGTGATACCTTCTGGAAACAGAAGAAGAGGAGACGTAGAAGATTTTATCTTCGAACTTCCAGAAACAACCACTGTCTACTACCTACTGTTTTATTGTTTTCACCTCATACCATCAGATCGTTTTCACACTAGTTATCGTGATCTGCTGGATTTATATTTGAACAAGATAAGCTATAATCTCTAAAAAAATTCTAGCACCCTTTGCAAAAACGTCCAACAATGGAACAAATTTATTCACCCTCTTCTAAACTCTATATAGATCTCCAACAAAAAGTATGAATAAATATAGAAAATTAGATGATAATCTAATTAATTATAGAAGAAAATTATATATATGTACTATCCTAATTAAAATATGAGCATAAGATTTTTTTCCCCCAAATTTACGGATATTTAAATGAATATAATAACAATAATTGGACTTAAAATCAATATTTTTTTATAATAAAATTAACATTTTAATCTAGATAATGTACCAATTAAATAATTTATTATAATTCATGGGTGTACACACTTATATGCTATGACATCCTTCGAACGTAGGGTTGGCGTCGGTCGGTTTGGTCCTGTTTTTCTCTATAACGGTTCGATTTTTCGATTTTCGGTTTTGAATATATCTTGTCTAAAATCAAACCATTTTATTATGGTTCGGTCCGGTTTTTTTGTAATACGGTTCGGTTTATATGGTCGGTTATATACGATTTTATAATATTTTGTTAAGAAATAAAATTATACATCACTTGATGCTTGATGGATGCAACACATATAAAAAAAAACAATGACAGTAGATGAGTAGAACATGTATGATTACAATACACTTATTACTTAACAATCTAAGCTTCAATAACAATTTGAAATACAATTTCAAATAGTAGCTCTTCAATAAAAATATACACAGTCATTAAATTCCAATTCTAAGACTCCAAAATGCACATGGATTTTGCATCTCAAATCTCAATACATTTAACAAAATGAGCTTCAATAACAATTTGAACTTCCAATTGTCAAACTCCAAATGTTTTGCAAAATTAGAAAAAAAATGATATTAAATTCATCACAATGGTGATTATGAATCACAATCTTGAAGCATAACTTAAATATATATAAACTTACTGAAACTAACAAAGATCTTTCCCATTTATTAGCCCATTATACAAAAAGTCCTATCATTAAATATAATATGGTCGGTTCGGTTATTTTGGTTTTCTGGGGATCAAAACCCTAAACCGAACCGAAAAATCGAATTTTTTAAATTTTGAAACCGTAACCGGCCTAAAAATCGATAAAACCGAACCATTTAAACCGAATTTTTCGGTCCGGTCGGTTATTTCGGTTTTAACCAAACTATGCCCACCCCTTAAATCGAACGTTGTAAGTATTCAACGAGCACTAGAAATTTTTGGGGGGGCCGTGTCTTGAGGTGTGTGAGCATTTAGATGGACTTTTTTTTGTCTATTCATGGTATGTTTTTAAGATGTGGAAACTCATATATGCTATTCTTCGATATGCACCGGCAAAACCTTTGAACTAACGTGATAGATTGCAAACTATGTCAGTTAAGTAAATCATATTGGGTAAATCATGTGTGACAAGCTCGCTCGAGAAATTGTTGATGAGAAGAATCGAATTTCTGACAATTAACTAGTCATTCACATATTTCACCAACTCAAACACCTCATTGGATACATAATCATAGTCTTAATCTCATATTAATTAGCAAACTTGGATATGCTTATTCCATCTTTCAACAATAATGTTAATCGCTATCATAATATGTCGAATAAATCATAGATGTACTACTTATAATTAGATATGTCAAAATAGGCTAGGCCCATGGGTCAACTTAACCCGACATGATAAAATGTGCATTCAGTTAATGTTTTAGTAACCCATTTAGAATTGGGTCAAAATGGGTTAGATCATTTGGGTTATTGTTAAGGTAGGTTTAGTCAGGTCGACCTGCTGTTTTATTTAAAAAAATTAAATTATATTCATCATCCATATCAAAATATTTCCAATAAATTTTAAATCCACATGATCATCTGTGATTTTAATTTTTAACTATATTTATCTTTGTATATTTTATATGGATTTTACTATTTTATATGCAAATATTGAAGATAGTACATGCACTAAACCAACTTTTTTTTTTGTGAATGATCAAATACCTTGGAGATCATTCATAAAAAGATTTTAAAAAAAATGACGGTTGATGGATTTTGAAGAATTTTATATTTATATTATTTATTTATTTAGTTTTTTTATAATTTGTTAAACATTGCGTACTTTTTTTCTGAGAAACTTTATGCACTTATAATTTCTCATGCTAATTATATTAATTGTTGAATTATTTGGATAAGTATACTATATAATATATAATATATGTCTTATAAAAAATATGGAGTCTTTATTTTTTTGGTTTTTTAAAATTTTTAGCAGGTTGACCCATCTAACCCGCAATTAAAAGTAGATTGGATTGGTTGGGGTTTATCCAATCCATCAATGGACAGTCCAACCATCGAGTTGACCAGTTTTGACATTTCTACTTATAATAAGGAGAAGTTAAATATAAATCATCTTTCAATTATTATATGATATTAATCTTAATCCCAAACCAATTCGATCACATCAACACATATTATTATAAATTAGCTACTTTTGCACGTATTGTGTATATATATGTGATATTTTTTGTGTTAAATTTTATTGTTATTTTTAATTTATTAATTTCTTATAATTTTTTATATTGTTATTTTTTATTTCTTAATTTCTTATAATAATTTTTTATATTAAGAATGTTAAAATCATTTAGAAATTCAAAAGTTTGGATAAAGATTAAAGAAAACATTTTATTACTTTTATAAATTTTGGAAAGTTAGTGATAAGAGAGTACATAAGTTTACTAAAATAAATTTAAATAATATTTTTTATTAATGAAAATAGAGTTTTTTAAATAATTTTAAAGGGGTATTGTTGGTTTTTAGAAAAAATTATCGTGAAAAGTTAGTTACTCTAGATGTCTCAAAATAAATAATATATTATACACAAGAGATTATTTCACATTATGTTTGGGGATGTAAAGAACCAAGCCTTTTGTGAGCTATTTGGAGCTCGACTCGGTAAAAAAATTCGTTTGATATCGTTCTTTAATCTTATCGTGCCGAGCTCGAGCTCAATTTTGAGTTTAAAGATTTTATCTAGCTGAGCTCGAGCTTAAAGATATTCAGCTCTTAAGCTCGCGAGCCTATTCACGAGCTCGATCTTGATCTCGGCTCATTTATGTGGCTCGAGCTCGGATAGTTTGTTGCAGTGTTTTTATAACCGGACCGTTAATCGAACCGGTCAAGCCTTAAAAAATGGTTCAACCGGTTCCACCGAACGGTCGAACCGGATCAATAAAATTAATATTTTATTTATTTTATATAATAAATAAAATAGTAAAATATTGATTATTTATGTTTTTATAGTTTTTACTTAATTTTTAAGATGAAAATTACAACAAATATCCAAATAAACATCACTTTTCAAATTCAAAAATCCAAATTACACCTAACATGTACCAAATAGTGATGACCAAGTTTAAGTGCCCAAGAAAACATCAAGTTTAATTATACAAAAAAGTAGCAAATATCAAGTTTCTTATACAAAAAAGTATCAAATATCCAGTTTCAACTTTCAAGTTGCATCCTTTGATGCCCACACCGCATCCAATGCGGGGGGTGTTCTTTCGTAGTCATTATCATCTTCATCCCCACCATCCAAAAGTTCTTCCAAGCCCAAAGAAGGTGTTTCTTGCATTTCACCAACACCTTTATCTAACTATTTTTTAAAAAATTAAAATAATACATGTTTAGCAAACAGAAAGCAAAAATTTGTTAAAAAATTTTTCCGGTTTTTCCGGTTTAACCGGGTTTTAACCGGTTTTTCCGGTTTTTCCGGTTTCCGGTCTTTCCGTTTTAACCGGTTTTTTCCGGTTAAACCTGTTTTCCGGGTTTTTACTTATCTTCGGACCGGTCTGGAGGCCGGTTCGCGGTTGAACCGGTCCGACCGGCCGGTCCGGTCCGGTTATAAAAGCACTAGTTTGTTGGACCGTGAGTTTACAATAACTCAAGCATTGGAAAAGAGCTTGCGTTGTCCTACATCGATATCTGATTGAAAGAGGAGAGATTGAAATACTATAAAATAAAAAGTTTACTCCTTAAAATTCTCATATCTGTCGGTTTTTTGGCTAAGAATGCTCGACAAGGTCGAAAATGAGCTTGTTTAACGACCTCGAAACGAGTCCGCTTAACGAGTCGAACTCGATGATTCGAGCTCGAGAGAGACTCGTTAAACATGATAAACGAGCTACTAATGAACGAAGATCGAGCTATTCACGAACTTAGTAATTTCAAAACGAGCCGAACTTGAGCCTATATATACTTTAAACGAACCAAACTCGAGCTTGATACTTTTCAACTCAACTCGTTTACATCTTTTATCAGGTGTAATCAATTCCGCTGTCACAATAAACATATTCACATATAATTATGTCACTCAAAACAAGAATCACATAACTACAATTGAAATAAACGATCAAATATGAACGACATAGCTCAAAATAATATGAAAGACAAAATAACATGTATCGGTTATGTTATTTAAGATGCAATGGACCGAATGTACAAGGAAAGTTCGATTGCGAAATTTGTGGATGGCCTATGGTCTTGATTGTGTTAAATTTCATAGTTAGATGTTAACATTTTGACGACTGAAACATGAGAGCATGTCCAATGGGCGAGAAAGTTGCGATGAAGCGCTACCGCTAGTTTCCTCCCCCGCTAGTTTCGTTGGCCTTCAATGGCCAAGAAGAAGCACACGGAAGCATCAGTGTGTGGAGTAGGTCTCTCGTGAGACGGTCTCACGAATCTTTATCTGTAAGACGGGTGAAACCTACCGATATTCACAATAAAAAGTAATACACTTAGCATAAAAAGTAATACTTTTTGATGGATGACCCAAATAAGAGATCTGTCTCACAAAATATGACCCGTGAGATCGTCTCACACAAGTTTTTGTCCAGTGCGTGATGCTCATGGTGGGCCCCACACAGAAAGTTTCCCCGCGGTGAAAACCAATTTTTTTTCATAAATAGTTTGGCTGTTTTAAAAATAAAAATAAATTAAAAAAGAATGGCTGGAATGATCTGACTAGTGTAGATCAATATCTAGATCAATCCTATCCTTTAAAAATAAATGAATAAATAATTTAAATCATAATTTTTAAAAGAAAATCGATTTTTTTTAAAAAAAATTATAAAAAATACCGATGATCATATTTTGAAAATACAAATATATTCCTATAAATTGATCTTATTTAAACGCTAAAAAATTCACAATTTCTTCTACTTTAATTAAAAAATAAAATTTTCTTCCTATTTTATTTAATTTTAAATCCAAATACGAAATTGATACATGGAGAAATGATAAATCAATACTCTTTCATCTAATTCTTAATTTAATTCTCAATAATCTCACTCCTAAATGTTTTATGTTCAACCAAATTCAATTCTCCCAAAATTCCAACGAAGTTCTTCCTCCTAAACCAAGAAGGAAAGGGAAAAAAATCTTTGATGACTATGGGTGTGGAATCGTCATAAGGAAACAATAGACGAATACCGAAGATGAATGCTTCACAAAGACATAGTGCGACACTTCCATCAATTCAACATTTGACAATGATCAAAGCAATGCTAGTTTCTGGAGATTGGTTTGGAAGAAATATAATCATGAGTTGCTAAATAGATAGAAAGTACGTATAAGGGACAACATATGACAACATTTCACGAATATTGCAAAAAGAGTGTTCACTTTCCAAAATAAAATAAGCGAACTAGAAGCATTCAACCAAAGTAGATTGGCTTTTTCTGATGAAGGCAATCATTCTGAAATATTTATTTTCATTAAATTTTAGAAAATTCCTAATTAGATATATTTTTGTTTGGTATTCCCAAGATCAAACAATGTCCGCATAAGATTATGGGATTCCATGGTCCGTTGAGAAAGCTTGGTCAGTGTTCAGAGAGCAACAAAAATGGAAGACACGGTTTTTTTAAAATTCAAACGAATTTCGAAGAATGCTACCAAGAAATTGAATAATATTGATGGTCAATCTTCTCTATCTCATTTCTTAACACCATATGATACACCCATCACCAATTAAGGAGATGACTTGTATTAATTAGGAAAAATTTTTAAATCAATAGGAAGGAAGATCTTCAAAAAGACCATGAAAGGAGATGGATCGAAAACTTCAAAGGTTAAAGATTTGCTCAAAGAAATGAAAGAAGAAGAGTCATAATGCTATGAAAATGAGGATGCGAAGATTGCTCTAGCATAAAAGCATTTCGACCAATTGCAAAAGTCAAGCAAAATATGGAAATAAATTGAGAAATGAGGTTAAGAAATCAATAAAGAACGGATATGGAGCGAAAATCTGATAATGAGGAAAGATATTAACGATTCAAACTTGATTGACGTTCAACATGAGTATTATATGAAGTTGTAAGAAAAAATTCTTCGTAAACGATCCAGTTAGTAATTTATTTAGTTCATAGTTTGTTACATTTAATTGGCTGTACTTTTTTTAATTGTGTTTTTTATTTAAAAATTGAATGTAAGATTTTTAATTATGTGTATTTTTCTTATTATGTGCAACTGTATTTTTTTAATTTATATTTTAATTATTCGATTTTTTAAATACCAAAATTATTAAATTGAATAAAAAAAATCATATTTCAACATTCTTTACAAAATCTCTCACCAATGTAAGAACATTCAATAAAATTTTCCATAATCAACTTCTTCACACCAATTAACGTGTCGTCCGACAGAAACAAAACAAACAAAAACGAGCCAACAACTATGCAACGTTATTCGGTCCAATTGGTGCTACTTAGAATCTGGCAGTCCACAAAATAGATACATACATATATATAGTTAGAATCTTGCAGTCCACTATATANGAGCACCAACTACCTCATTTGGTCAAATTCATTTAACTTTTACATTTTGATATATAATAATTCGTTCTTTTGGAAAGGGTTTCGATAAATAATGCTAACAAACATAATATATAATATGATAAACTGTAAGGGAACATTGATATTTTGATTTTTCTGATCTATTGTATCAGTATCCGAAGTTCTGTTATTTATAATTTGTGAAAATACTACTAATAGGGGTGTGTTTCACGTTTTAGTTTATGTTTAATTTTTTTAAAATAAAACAAAATAAAATAAAAGTTTTAAGTTAATGTAAATATTAAACTATTATTTCTGGCCTTTACTTTGTATACCGATGTTGGAGTTGGTGCAATGTGAACTACATTGAATTTTCTCATCTTAAATTTATTGTTATTAGTTAATGTGAAAAGTCCTCACACAAATTATATATATTTATGAATCACATTTTCCAGAAACTTTGGCTATTAATTTCAATCATTATATCATCTCTAACAAATATTATGACTCCTTTTGATGACTTCTAACTACTAAAATTACTCTTTTTTTTAAAAAAAAAAGTTTTAGTTCGATAACACCGGTTGTCATAAATATACCACTTCTTGTAAGTTCTCCATTGATCGGACATAAAATGGAATAAGGGGTGAACAGATCATTTCAAATCGACGCATAATAGTGCTAAATTTTGAATTGTTCAAAGTAGATCAGCGATTACTTAGATCAACAATGGCGTATACGCATGTATATGACATATAAAGCAACTGAGTTTATATAGATTCAAATATAGTATTGTGCTATCGAGTTCATCGTATTCATTACAAGAAATCTGATCTTTCGGTCAACGTAGCTAAAATTTAACATTCAATGACATATAATGTGTTCAGCGTCGTTAAGATAGCAAATTGTGTGCGCCCATTTTCTCATATTTATTTTGGATTATTTAACGATGGGACAAAGTTAGTGCGTCACAAAACGTAAGTATATGGCGACATAGAGGATATTCAATGTCGCTGATAATTGATCACCCTATACCAAGAAGATGGGGAATTATGACATCGAAAATTTTACTTGTGGAAATGATTTCAGCTTGTGGCCGGAGGATTATAATACATGCCATTCTAATCCAACAGGAGTTAGAGGAAGCACTGAAGTGGGAAGATGTGATACCAGGAGAAGCAAAGGAGAAAGTGCAGGTTCTAGCCAAGGCACAAAGTGCTATTATTCTGTGTATTGGTGATAAACCACTCAGAGAAGTGTCCAGATAAACTTCAGTTGCATCAATGTGGAACAAGCTTGAAAATCTGTACATGACTAAGTCCCTCTTCCCATATCCTATGAGAATTTCCGAGATGCCATGTTGTATGGCATAGAGCCAACAATTTCGCTGGAGGAGGTCCTATTGAATTTGAGAAAAGAGAGACAATGAAGAAAGGTTGATTCTTTTATTATTTTCTTCAATTCATTTACTACAATATACAAATATTTATATAATGAAGAAACTAACGTACATAAAGCTAAATTTAGACTATTAAGAGTGATATATTCAATCTCTAATATTAAGGTGTGTAATTGAGACAATCTTGCAAATTTGAAATCTTTCCATATTCTTTGGCTGATATTACGGGATCATCCTTGTGTTGATTCTTATCACTCCCCTGCAAGGTAGGTAGTAAAAGTGAATGAACACCGAGCTTGTATCGAAAATCTTCATATGCGTCTCATGGAAGCGCTTTAGTGAGAATATCGGCAATTTGCTTGTGAGTCGGTAAATAGCGTAGGTGGAGAGCACCAGTAGTGACTTTTTCTCTAATGAAATGATAATCGATTTCAATGTGTTTGGTACGAGCATGGAACACAGGGTTATGAGACATGTATATTGCACTCTTATTATCACAAAGGAGCAAAGGACGACGATGAAACTGGATCCCAATATCATGAAAAAGGTGTTGAAGCCATGTAATTTCAGCAGCATTAGAGGCTAGGGCACGATATTCAGATTCAGTACTAGACCGAGAGACAGTCGGTTGCTTTTTAGATGCCCATGAAATAAGGTTTGAACCAAAGAAAATGCAATAGCCTGTGGTGCTTCGTCGAGATTCCGGACAACATGCCCAATCTGCATCACAAAAAGAATTTAGAACAAGAGCACTTTGAGATAAATATCGTAAACCATAGGAAATAGTTCCTTTGATGTAGCGGAGAATTCGTTTTACAGAACGTAGATCCTTCATCGTAGGAGATTGAAAATGTTGACAGACTTAATTCACTGCATGTGTGATGTCAGGTCGAGTAAAAGTGAGGTACTGTAGAGAGCCACATAGTTGACGATAGGTGGTAGGGTCGGTCAGTTGATTATCATCCAAAAGAGGGTTGGATTTTTTAGCAGTAGGAGTGCTAATTTTGGAGGACTCCAACATGGTTGCTTTGGTGAGAAGATCGCGAGCGTATTTTGTTTGTGAAAGCATGAGACCACCAGAGAAATTCTTGACTTCAATCCCTAAGAAATAGTGAAGGCGTCCTAAGTCTGAGTTTAAACTCCTTATTCAGGTGTAATATGAGTTGGGAGATAAATGCAGAATCATTGCCCGTCACGATAACATCATCTACATAGACAAGTAAAAGAATAAATTGAGTGTGAGTATGATGAATAAGCTTTGCTACAACGGAAACCAAGAGATAACAAACTAGAAGCTAATCGAGCAAACCAAGCACGCGGTGCCTGTTTAAGACCATAGAGAGATTTGTGTAAAAGGCAGACATGATTTGAAAATTGTGGATCCACAAAACCAGGTGGCTGCTCCATGTAGACTCTTTCATTAAGAACCCCATGAAAGAAGGCATTTTGGACGTATAACTGTCTAAGGAGCCATTGAAAGTGGACGGCAAGAGATAAAACGACACGAATTGTAATATGTTTCACAACGGGGCTGAAAGTTTCACCAAAGTCTAAGCCTGGAATTTGAGTGTAACCTTTGGCAACAAGGCGGGCCTTGAATCGATCCACACTACCATCTTCCTTAAATTTTGTGCGATAAACCCATTTACTTCCAACAATATTAGTATTGGTGGGGCGAGAGACAAGCGTCCAGGTGTGATTTTTATGGAGAGCTTCAACTTCTTCTAACATGGCAGCTCTCCAATTTTCAAATTTTTGGGCAGACTTTAGGGATTTTGGTTCACTGATGTGAACAAGAAGTGCATCATTAAAGTTTATATCGATGAGTAGAGGAGCAAACATCATCCTTAAGGTAGGAAGATATACGTTTTTCTCGAATAGGGCGTATAGGAGGAGAAGATGTTGGGATATCATGGGACAAAGGAGAGGAAGTGGACGAATGTATATTATCTTGATGTAATGAAGAATGGGTGTCACGAGATTGAGTTGGAGTGGTGGGATTTGATATAGTTGTAGGAGATAAATCTGAAATATTTATAGTGATAGGAGATGGTTTGTGGTTGACAGATGGTTCTTGGGATGTAGTCGGTGGATCCTCATCGAAATTAAGAATTTTTGATTTTTTAAAAGGTGAATTGTGATCGGATGGTGAAGTAACAAATTGTTTGGAAGATTGTATCTCTGTAGGCAAGAAGACAGACATATTTCTTGAGAGCCACTCATCAGAATTAGGGAAAGTGGTAATAGATAAGTTTTCAGATGTAGAAGTTTTAAAAATTTTTCGAGATAAATAGGGAATAAAGTTTTCATTGAAAACAACGTGACGAGATATATAAATACGATGAGTATTAGGATCAAGACAACGATAACCTTTATGTAAAGTACTATATCCTAAGAAAACAGAGGGGATTGTTTTTCGAGAAAATTTATGCATTCCAAGTGTTTTTAAATATGGAAAGCATTGAGCTCCAAAAACTCTAAGTCCTGAATAATCTGGTTGTTTGTTAAATAAATTTAAATATAGAGTTTTCTTACCAGTAGAAGAGATGGGCAATCTATTTATAAGATAAACTGCAGTTAGAAAAGCATCTACCCAAAATTTAAGAGGAACATTGGCATGAAAAAGAAGTGTTAAGCCTGTCTCAACAATGTGCCTATGTTTACGCTCTGCTAAACCATTCTGTTCTGGTGTATGTGGATAAGAAATTTGTTGCTTGATACCATACCTGGCAAGATGATTTGTGAAGGTTTTTGAAGTAAACTCACCACCTCATTCGCTTTGGAAAGTCTTGATTTTTCTGTCAAAAATATTCTCTACAAAAGCTTGAAATTTTAAAAAGGACTCATAAAAATCTGATTTCTTCTTCAAGGGATATAACCATGTATATCTAGTAAAATCATCAATAAAGATTACATAATACTGGAATTTTTGCGAAGATAAAAATGGGGCAGGACCCCATAAATCACTGTGAATTTTTTCAAGAGGAAATTTAGAGATAAAGTCTGATTTATTGAAAGAAAGTTTACATCGCTTCCCAAGTTGGCAACTAACACATAACACATCCTTAGACAACCAATTTGAAATATTGATAACTTTATTATTATCTAAAACTTTTAAAAATTGAAGATTTGGATGCCCCAATCGAGCATGCCAGATTTTTGAGGAGGCTACTTGAGATTTAATAGCAGTGAGTGCTTCAAGTTGCCTTTCATCAAGAGTGTAGAGTTTTCCCTGTCTATGCCCTTTGGCCATGATCTGTTGGTTGTGAGCCTTAATAACAAAACCATAAGAATTGAATTCAAAGGTACATGAGTTATCATCAATAAGTTGGCTAACAAATAGTAAATTTTTTTTGAGTTTGGGTACTACAAGGACATTTTTTAAAGCAAGTTTACCTTGTGAGGTATTGAGCAACGCATTACCCGTTTGTGTGATAGGTGAAGCTTTCCCATTATCTACATAAATAGAGCTGGATCCAAAATAAGTTTTTATATGTTGTAGATTACCTCCTTGATTTGTCATGTGAGAAGTTGCTCCGGAATCAACATAAAAATTGGGATCATCACCATTGTTTAGACTCATAGCAGCCAAAGCCTCTTGAGTATTTCCACCATCTTCGGTATAGTCGTACCTATAGTAACATTTAGGAGCAATATGATTAGTTCGACCACAAATTTGACAAGCTTCTTTGTTTGAATTTTGTTTGCTTGGTTGTTCTTTCCACTCAATGTTTCTTTTTGACTTTAGTGGAGTGAGAGTACTTGAAGGTTGAGTATTCGGACGATTGTATTTGAAGGAAATTGGGCCTCGTCCCCTAAAGTTTCCTCTTCCTCGATTGTGGTTTCTTTCTCTCCCTCTTTGGCTAAAGAAAGCCTGGTTATGATCGATTTCCTGTTTTTCTTCACTGCAATATTCCTGCTCAAAGTTCTTTAAAAACATGATAAATTGATTAAATGAAGGATACGGTGGTTTGGACAAGACAGCAAGTTTGATATCTTTATAATTCTTTCCAAGTCCTTTTGAAACTTGAAAGACTTTGTCGACATCTGTGAGCGGCCTTCCTATTGCAGCAAGTTGGTCACAGATTTCTTTGAACTTCCGAAGGTACTCTTCGAGTGAGAGATTGCCTTTTGAAAATCCATACAAGTTGTGTTTCAATTGGGCTGCTCCATCTTCGGTGTCAGGCAACAGCTGCGCATGGATAGATAGCCATATCGAGTGTGCCGTATCCCCACCGTAAATCATGCTAAGCACTTGTTCCTTCATATTTCCAAGAAGCCAGGCTGTGAGAAGACCATCATTGAGAGTCCACTGCACCTTTTCTGGATTTGCGCATTGCTTACCTGCAGAATCTACAAGTTCATCTGCTTGTTTTTTTGAATCATTGATGTGATGCTCCAATCCAAGACTTCGAATCAGAGGTAGTATTTGGGATTTCCAAAGAAGAAAATTTGTCATGGAGAGTTTTATGGAGATTAAACTGGAGCATTGGTGAAAGGACTGAATAGAAAGGTTTGGCTCTTTGAAAGAAGATTTTGAACCTTGCTCTGATACCATATTGAATTTGAGAAAAGAGAGACAATGAAGAAAGGTTGATTCTTTTATTGTTTTCTTCAATTCATTTACTACAATATACAAATGTTTATATAATGAATAAACTAACGTACATAAAGCTAAATTTAGACTATTAAGAGTGATATATTCAATCCCTAATATTAAGGTGTGTAATTGAGACAATCTTGAAAATTTGAAATCTTTCCATATTCTTTGGTTGATATTACGGGATCATCCTTGTGTTGATTCTTATCAGGTCCAATTGACTGTAAAGGCGAAGGCGGAACTGCAGAAAAAGATGCAATCAAATGGTTAATCACAAGGTGAAAGTCATGTAATTCGAGGAAGATCTGAGAAGAGAACTCCAAAGAATGAAAAGAATAAATCAAGGTCCAGAAGCAAACCAAATGCAAGTACTTCCACTGCCACAAAGAAGGCCATTACAAGAATAACTACCCTGAGTGAAAGAAGAAGCCATCAGAGAAACTGAAGAGAATGGTGAAGCTGCCGTAGCTTCTCATGGCTATGATTCAGCTGATTTTCTAGCCATCACTGATGAAAACTCGCATAATGATTGGATACTAGACTCTAGATGCTTATTCCACATGTGTCCCTCAAGGTCTTGGCTTGAAAGTTTCAAATAATTAGGAGGAGGTATGGTACTTCAGGGCAATGACAAAACATGCAGAGTAAAGGGAATTGGCACCATAAGGTTGAGAATGCACGATGGGGTGTATAGAATACTAAGTGAAATCAGGCATGTACCCGAACTAAAGAGGAATCTAATTTCTTTAGAAATATTGGATTCAAATTTTGAAGTATCATTGTCTGGCACCCAAGTCATATTAGAATTATAAAATTTTTGTAATTTGACAATCAAATTACGCTTGGGTGTCATATGATTCCAAATCCATCCATATAGTGTCTATTTATAGTTCACCTTTAGCAATTAATACTTGGCTCTAACTATTCCGGATTTTAAGCGAAGGTTGCTCTTCTTACAAATCCCTACAAACGATCTATTGGATTAATCGCATTTCTTCAATCCTCTAAATCAAATCCATGATTGAAGACTTTGTTCCTCATATAATTTGCACAAGAAAATAGAGAAAATTTAAGCGCCGAGATTTAGTGCACAAAATATGTGACAGAGCGGAGGTAGTGTTTCAGTGACCGGTGATGCGAGCGGCAGGCGACGCTGGTGGAGAGTAGTCGGTTGAGACTTGGTTGACAAGAAATCAAGGTGGCTGAATTTTTTTATATTTGAGGAGAGAGAAATTGTCTAGCATATAAATTTGACATGCATTTTTATATTTATAATTTTTCATTGATTAAGTTAGAATCTTATTATAACTCTTACTTGAAAAGTATTACTTCGTCAAAAATCTCACTTTATTTTAACTTGGTTAAACTCTCACTAGTAGTTTCTACCTTATCAAAACCCGTACTAGGACTCCTACTATTTAGATTTGTATTTAGGATTCTCCAACCTTATTAATCAAATAATCCATGATCGTGGTTTCATCATAATCCTAATCGATGATTAGACATCACCAATGTGAAACTCGTTATTATGATAAAAATTGAAAATTTCGAAAGTCAAAATTTCTCATTGATTCATTTTTGGCAGCTGCCTATTTTGGAACTCCTTCAATAAATGAGGCATTTGCATCCTCCTCAAAAAACCTCCTCAAAAAATTAGCAGCCAAGTTAACTTGCACAACTTCCAAATATGGTCTCCACTAATAAACACCTTTATAATATATACGTTTTATCTCCATCAAGCTAAATCATCAAATTCAATAAATTGAATATGACTATCTCAATGAGAACACAAAACCTAATACTTGTGTAACCTTCAACAGTTCAAGGATACAACTAATCGTGATTTCACAACTCATGTGATTCGATATTTTATACGAGTTTGCCCTTGTTAGCCACATTTTGTGAATCAACACTTGATCACAAGAATATCGTAACTCAGTTCTGATTGTACCAATCAGATCATAGTAAGAGAGTCTAGTAGTATCGTCACATGATCTCTTAGGCATCACTAATAGTGTCTACAAGGACCGATATGTTATATTTAGCGTATAGTATGGTCCCTTCAACACCTATATCCTGATCGAATATGCAACCATTATTATATCGAGAGTTGCATATGAATTTAGTTGCATATGAATTTGATAACAAAGTGATGTATCTTTAATTAACCACAGTGGCATCGTATGTGCATATAGGAAAAAACTTTTCCTTTAAGGACAACTCATACTCTGGCTAGAGATTTCTTGAACTATTAACTAATCAAACCACAAAAGATGTCCATACCCGTAGTGAGCGATGAATCCCTAACTATAATGCATCGACTCCTATGTATGTCGAAACTGCATAAAATCTCGTCATCCGACCACCCTCACAGAGTTAGTAAACAAGTAAAATTGCAGCACTAGTATGTAAAGCATCTATGTTATCCTGAGTCAAAGGACTAATGAAATACAAGCATAACATGTACGATCTCATTGTACCATTGTATATTCAAATATTTATCTATGCAGCTTGCATGAGTAAACAGATAAAGTAAATGACATAATTCGTTAAAATTTAAATTATATTATTAAAATAAATATTGTTTATTACATAAGAGTCAATAAAGCACAATTCACAAGTTGGCTTGCTAGACACATACTCTAACAATCTCTCATTTGCCCTATAGCCTACTGCCCATACATATTAAACTCATTGTTTCATGATACTTTTCAAACAATGGTCCTAGATGGGGTTTCATAAGTGGATCAACAATGTTATATATAGAACCAACCCTCTCTACTGATATGTCTTCTCTTCCCACAATCTCTCTGATGATGTGGAACTTCTTCAGTATATGTTTGGCTCGCTGATGAGACCCTGAATCTTTTTCTTGTGCAATGACACTAGTGTTGTCACAATACACTAGGACTGGAACAACTTCATTAGGAATGATGCCCAACTCTTGGCCGAAATTACTCATCCAAACAATTTTTTTTTTCAGCTGATGCAACTATGTAATCAACCTCAGTAATTGAATCTATGGTGGTGTCTATTTGAAACTCTTCTAAGAGACAACAACACAATTGAGTTTGAATACAAATTAAGAGGTTGATTTCGAATAATCCACATCTAATTGTAAATTAAAATCAGTGTAGCTTTCAAATTTGAATTCTCCACCTCCATAGACCATGAATAAATTATTATTCATTCTCAAGTACTTAAAAATATCCTTCACGACTTTCTAATACAATGGACCGGGATTCGCCTGATATTTTCTTGCAACACTCAATGCAAATGCTATATCAAGTTGAGTAGATATCATACCATACATAATACTATCAATGGTTGATACGTAAATACACGTGTCATGGTTTCTATCTCCTCATCAGTCTTAAGACATATAGACTTGGATAGAGTCACATTATGAAAAATTAGTAGATATTCTCTCTTGGACTCCTCCATAGAGAATCTCTTTAGTATGATATAAATATAGTTGGCTTGGGTGAGCCCTAACATCCTCTTTGATCCATCCCTATAGATCTATATTCCTAATAGATAAGATGTTTCAATCATGTCTTTCATGGAGAATTTATTAACTATCTATACTATAATTGATTACAACAATCCTAGATCATTCTTAATGAGTAAGATGTCTTCAATATAAATTACTAGTAATGTCACTACACTCCCTTTAAATTTCTTGTATACATGGTTTCTCAGGATTCTTAACAAAATCTAACTTTTGGATGTTGCTATCGAATCTAAGATTCCAACTCCTAGATCATAGTTTGAGACCATAAATCGATTTCTGAAGTTTGCATAATTTATGCTCACTTCCTACTTATGTGAATCATTCAGATTGAGATATGTAATTCTCTTCCTTAATATCACTATTAAGAAATGATGTCTTCACATCTATTTGTCATATTTCAAAGTTATACCATGCTGCTATAACTAGCGGAATCCTAATGGAATTGAAGATTGCAACTGGAAAAATTTTCCCATAGTCAATTCCTTGTCAATGAGTATATCGATTTGCTACTAGTCTATCTTTGAAGATAGTCTGCCCTTAGCTTATTTTTGTAAATCTATTTGCATTCTATGAGAATAATTCTATCAGATGGTTCTACAAAAGACCAAACTTGGTTTGCATGAATTCAAGACATTTGGATGAATATACAAAAGATAACGCTTCTATGAAGTTTCTTGGATCACATTCAAGATTGAGCTCATCCTATCCCTGTTCAAGAAGCAGTCTCATCCTCACAGGTTGAATTGAGATCCTTTCAGATCTCCTAAGAGTGTGTACCACTTCGACTGGGTATTGGGGTGTGGGTTCTACAATAAGAGGTCTGGCTGTTTCTCGAATTACTCGAATGCTTTGGTTCTGTATTTTATATCCAATAGAAACTCTTTCTATAAGAATATGACATTCTTAGAAACAAACACATTTTTTTTGGATCATAAAAGTAATATCTAACAGAGTTCTTGGGATATCCCTCAAAGTAGCACAAACTGGATATGTTATCCAACTTTTCTCCCACTGTCTGCTTCATGTAGGCAGCGCATCGGCATATTCTAAAATAATAATATTTGGGATGTTTTGCCTTCCATATCTCATATGGTGTTTTTTCCACTGCCTTTGTATAGACGTTGTCCAACAACATTGTCGAAGTCTCAAGTACATAACCCCAAAAATATGGTGGCAATTCAGAGAATCCCATCATAGACCGGACCATGTCTATCAATATTAGATTACGACATTCTGACACATCATTCAACTGTGGTATGATAGGAGGAATCCACTGTGAGAGAATCCCATTCTCCTTAAAATAGTCTTTGAATTCAGTACTCAAGTATTTTCCATCTTGATCATATCGAAGTGTTAAATATTTTTCCGAGTTGTTTCTCTACTTCAACTCTGAATTCTTTGAAGCTTTCAATGATTCATACTTTTATTTCATCAAATATAATTACTTATACTTCGAGAAGTCA
Organism: Primulina huaijiensis; assembly: GCF_012295235.1. Lineage (NCBI taxonomy): Eukaryota > Viridiplantae > Streptophyta > Magnoliopsida > Lamiales > Gesneriaceae > Primulina > Primulina huaijiensis. The sequence goes on along the minus strand of NC_133310.1, from coordinate 17,754,717 downwards.
TCAATAAAGTAATGAAGCAACAATGTACATATTTAGTTCTAACACTTAGTGGATACACATATGTATGGAACAAATCCAATATATCATGTACACATTCCACTTTCCTTAGGAAAGTGTTTTGGTCATATTTATTTTCAGTAATAACTCACGTGTATCAAGAGAGTTTATGTTTGACAAATCAAACACGTCTTTTCTCACTATCTTGTACCTTTGTTTTGAGAAATATGTCATAGTTTAACGTGTCATAAGTGTGATTTGTTAAGACTATCATATTTTATTTTGTTTGTTGTTGAAATCGCGTTAAATTAGACATCGTTAAGGGAATTATCTTTTTTTTAAAATGTTGTAAAGATCGTTTTATAATTAGTTAGTTACAATTAAACGTTGATTATTGTAAATATTGTAAAAACTTTTAGCAAAATAATAATAAAATCCATATTTATAAAGAATATAAATTAAAACAATATTTTAAACCAAATCGGAAACAAACAATATATATCTTAAAATTAACTTCAAATTATTATTCGGTAATAAATAAATATCTCATATGGAATTCACTAAGCTTTTTCTCCATTACTCATTCTTAAGAAGGTCTCACCATCCCTAAGTCTTATAATTCTTGGCATCGCCTGCAAATCATTGCAGTGATGAGATCCACATCCAATATCCAATACCCAAGAAGATGAGTTAATTGAGATATTTACTTCAATATAGAACATAATATATCCATAACTCTAATGGGGTAGAGATTCCATATAGTTTTCTAATGTCCAGGGTTCTTGCAGTGGAAACAAACTTTTTTCCAACTTATCGGATTTTGTGGGCCCTTTAGTAGCTTTCAAAGCTTGCTTTTATTGGGATTTTTTCTAGATTGGGGAAAATAAGCCCTTTTTCGTCCCAGAAGAGGAGCCCATTAGGAGAACATGATTTTCCTTCTTTACGGTGGCTTCATAAGTCGTAAGCATATTAACTAATTCTTCAAGCCTAGCCTATATCTTATTTATATTGAAGTTCACCACAAACTCGTCAGACGAGGATGTGAGCGATAACAGTATCTTGTTCATAGATAGCTCGCTCGATGACCAAGTCAAAGCCCATTAGCTTTTCAATGCTCCCGATCATCTAACATCATGCTTATGGATCAAGACCCCATCTGACATACATATAGTCATAAGCTCCTTGGTAGTAGTGAAACGTTTGCCCTTTTTATTGGTTAAAAAGTACTAGAAATTTTTTTTTTATACTCAATTTTCGGCCATAAACCTCATCAAAATATTTTTATAAAATATTTTGCCCTTTAAAAATAAAACATCAACCAACTAGCATTTTATAAATCAAGTGGAATAGTCAAAAAAATGAAATCGTCGTGTATTTTCCCAAACCTAGAAAGCAATAAGTTTGAAAAGTATAGCTCATACTAAACCTCTAAAAAATATCTCAAAAGCATAAATAAATAGTCTTAAAATCTTCAACGTAAATCATGAATCATAAATCGTAAATGCGGAAAAGTAGAAGCGCTGGTCCTCGGGTTGTGTGCACCTCAAGTCCAGCAAAATCAACCATCAAGACCTCCAGTAATAGGAACACCATTACCTGCATCCATCACACCTAGTGAGTGTAAAGACTCAACACACCATAATCTTTATAACAAGTAATACATATAGAATCACATGCAACAGTGAAAAATATTTGTACTTAAAATAACATTTTCATGAAGATGCATAAACTTTAAACATGAACATTTTCGTAAACATTTTCATAAACATTTTCATGACATGCATAACTTAAACCTTAACATTTTCCTTTTCCTCAAAACATAACATAAAACCTTCTTTCATGATCATAACATTTTTTTCCTTTTCCTTTTTTCTTTTCCTTTTCCTTTGTTGAATTCAGATCGTTAATTGTGACTTTCCTTAAACCTCAAAAGTCGATGGATCCATCTACATGTAACCACAGTACTGGGCGGCGGGGACATCAGCGACACTCTCACCGGTCAACTGAGCCTTGGCATATCTTTTTTCGAATAGAAATACGATCGTCGAGGTTCTCTCTGGGGCCTTTTCCCATAAATGGGTTCCCTCTGGGGCCTTCTCCCCTCACGATATTCTCATTCTTACCGTTACCTCATATCGTTACCTCATATCCTCATATTCGTAATAATGGAAATACGATCGTCGGGCTCCCACTGAGACCGTCACCCTCACGATATCTCCAATATTAACGAATTAGTCACAATTACTTCACTTCCTTCAACGTTTACATTCTCATCACTTTTATAAAAATCATGCATAGAATTTTGTTTTTGAAGCCAAGCATGCATTATGTATTTTAAATGTCAACCTTAAATCATAAAAATCCATGGACATTTAAAAATCATAATTTAATAATGAAAATTTCATAAATATTTAAATATAATCATATTATCATAAAAACAACATTTAGAGCACTGTCATGACGTTTACTAATTTTTAGGTGTAAAAAGACCGTTTTACCCATCGACGTATAATTTTACGTTTTTGACTTTTTCTTAATTTCTTTGACTCTAACATGTCCCAAATAATTATTTAAGCCTACATGAATTTTTTCATATTTTTATTTAGCTTAAATCGATTACTTTTAAATTAATCTTTAAACATAACGTATTAATACGTTTGAATCCCGAATTAAACCAAAACTTAATATAAAATTTCCAAATTTAAAACTTAGACTTTTAATAATTATTTGAGTTTAAATATAATTTTTTATAATTTTATTAAGCTTAAATCTAGGCGTTTCAATCAATTCTTTAATTAACGTTTCGTAAGTCGATTAAATCCCGGATAAATCCAAAACTCGTTATTTTGATCTCAAATTTTAGACATAACATTTTTATTATTTATTCTACCCTTCCAAGTCATGAGCCACCCCCGTGGACTCATGGATTCAATTTTAGTTATTAAATTTTCGTTTTTGACCCTTTAATGAACCTACCAAGCCATCTCCCAATTTACTCGAGCCACACCCGAGCCACCTTGAGCCACAACCTAGCCACCCCACCTATGGACCCTACTGACTAAGCCCACTCAATTTCCTACTGAAACTCGACCCAATATTCTGGATGTGTTCGTGTGTTTGTGTCCTAAGTGTAATAGGTTTCCTAGCTGCCTTGGGACACTACCAGCCCTTAACCATTGAGCACCCATGACCTCTACTGACCCTAGACCAGTCCCAGACCCGAGCCACCCCCAGCCCGAGCCCCTGAGCCATGCACGGGACACTGCAAATACATAGCAGCTTGCACGCATATGGCCTCCCTCACGCTCTCCTGCTTCTGCTCGGCCCTGCCTGAACCAAACCTTACCAGACCTTGAACCAGTCCCTTGTGCCCCTTATTAGGACCCTAAGGACCAAACCTAGCCCAGCCCCAACACCCTTGACCGAGCCACAAACCCTGCACAATTGCTGAAACCTGCACAACCCCTTTTTCTCTTTCTCTCGGGTGGCTAGGACTCCTCCCCAGCCCATGGTCTCGAGTCCTAGCATGGCTAGGACTCTTCCCTTGACTCAACCACGTCCCTAGCTAGCCCTTGTCCCAAGTTGTCTCCAAGCCAAGCAACCCACCCCATAAACCGAACCCTCAAGACACAAACACACGTGATTGTATTTCCAGCTTCTGTTATTATTTTGTGCACCGGTTTTAGTGGATTTAAATGACTCTAAAACTTGTGTAAATCATCCTTAATTATATCCTAGCCATGACAGCCATTTTTTCAACCATATAAACATGTTTTGGTACAATAATCAAGCTTTAAAATTCACCTTTGATGCATGAACGAAAATAAAACAAAGTTTCCCTTATTTTTAATGCAATTTCAAATATAAATGCGTAATATGGTGATATGATGAGTAAAAGGAGAATATAGCGTGTCTTTGCGTATTTTACGCACGAAAAACCGTTAACGATTGCGAAGAATGTCGACGACGACCTTGGCTAGATGTTCCTTGAAGCCTTCAAACTTTTTCTTTCAAATTATTGAGTGTGTGTGCCGTGTATAAAATTGGTGGGGGAGAGTTTGATTAATTTAGGGGTGTGGGCGTGAGTTGTGAAGGGTTTGGGGTGGGATTTAACATATTTTATAGTTAATAATTCTTTAATTAAGCTTAGGCCCATTAAGCATAAATTAAGGTCCATTAATGCTTAATTAGAATTTAATTAAAATATTAAAAATAATTTGTTTAAATAAGTTTGTGAATTTATTAGCCGGGTTGCCAAAACGTTCGTATTTTTGTTGAAAAACCAACACCGATAAAAATTACGTCCCGGCGTATAAAATCACCTCAAAAATTCTTATTTTTAAAAATATGAAAAAGCATCGTTCATATTTTAAATAATTAAAAAAATTATTTAATAAAAATCATTTTCTATTTTTCAACCATCGGTCTCCGTTCCTCGATCGCAACTCGAATAACCTTTAAAAAATACATTTTACTGCAACCATGTAGAAAAATATATTTTAAACATGTAAATATGCTCAACATAATTAATTAATGCAATTAAAACAATTAATTAAAATACAAGGGAATTTAATACTACATGCATGAGGTTCGCGTGGACCTTGAAATTTTCGGGACGTTACAAGTAGTGTGCTTCAAGGGGCGTGTCTGCGCACCATACAACTCTTACATGTGTGTGTAAATGTCAACAACATTTACATCATTCTCAAACCGTGTCTACAATTCATTTAATATAGAAGTCAATATGTAACTCTTAGCTTGCAAATCACGGCCCCACCATTTATCAAATTTTGTTAGTTTCTCAGCACTAGTATCTGATGCTGCATCTTTTGGAAGAGCCTTGGTTAGTACATATGTTATATTATCTGAATTTAGAACAATTTTAAAATTCCTTAGCCAATCATGTTAATTAGGTCTTGTTAGATTGTGTTGATCGAGAATAAAAGATAATGAATTTCGTGACGACATCATAAATATACTTAAATGAAAACAGAACAAACGTTACTGAATATTTTAAATATTTTATATAACAATATATGGGCTTTAATTTTATGTATTTCCTCTCACTCTTTAATGAAAACGAGAAATCCAATTTTTTTAGTGAGTATGCGGGGCTCATTTGCTAAATTACTATCCTGAATAAGATCAGTCAATCACAATTTTTAAAAGATAGAGCTCGATTGCAACTCATGCAATCCCCACATAATTTGCCTCATGTTTGATAAGGGCCCAATATTATGACTGTGTTTATCTTAACGTGTCGAGCCCGACCCATCAATGCTGAATTATAATGGACAGCCGCCATGATATCACCCAATAATATGAGCCAAAGTCATGGGAGTTCCACTCAATTCACATCAGGTATGTCAGTGGAAGTCATAACTTTCTGGTATCCAGACCTGCCCAATAATATGATCCAGACAAAGACCGTCGGTAATGTTCATCATGCAACCACCATTGATGGAAGGTAAGAAAAATTTAAAACGGATCTAAGTTTAAAAACCTAGGTAAATGCAATAAGCAAATGCAAGACTACAAAAACTACTAATTTTTTTTTACATGTCTTCGATATTCAAAACTCTTGATGATCTCAGCTCACTATCTTCTAATCTTGATCTCGCACTAAGTTATAATCCTGCTAGAACTATTAATTATGAGTTTTTACCTAGTAAAAAATCTTTTTTGATTTTCATTTGATTAAAACTCTCACTAATAGTTTCTACCTTGTCAAAACCCCTACTAGGGTTTTTCTCCAACTTGGAATCCTACTAGTTAGATTTGTATTAGTTTTATCTAACTTTATTAATCAAATAATTCATGATCTTAGTTTCATCATAATCACAATCGATGATCAGACATCACCGATGTGACGAGGGTACAAGTATTACAATGCAAAGTGAAAATTTCAAAGGTCAAAGTTTTTTACGAATTCATTTTTGACAACTGTCTATTTTGGAGCTTCTTCATCAAATTATGATGTTCCACTACCTTACAAAATTAATAGTAAGCTAACTTTCACAACTTCCAAATATATAATAAATTTATAAACACCTTTATAAGCTATATTTTTTTATCTTCATAAAACTAAATCACCATATTCAACTCATTGAATTTTACTATCTCAACGAAAACATAAAATCCAATACATGTGTGATCCTCAATGGCTCAGAGATACATCTGGTCGTGGGTTCACAACTTATATGACTCGAGATAAAATTATCTCTTATATGGGTTTACCCTTGTTAGTCTCATCCTGTAATCAACACCTTATTCACATGAACATCATAACTCAGTTCTGATTGTACCCATTAGATCATGACAAAGAATTTAGAAGCAATTCCCTTGACTCCTAAGTATCATTGATAGAGTCTTCAAGAACCAATAGCTTATGGTTAACGTACAGGACGGTGACTTCAATTCATATATCCCAATCGAATATGAAATCATTGATATATTGAGAGTTGCATATGAATTCAATAAGTATATGATGTATATCTGAGTAATCATAGTGATATCATATGTGTAATTAGAAAAACAATTTTCCCTAAACCACAACTCATACTCTTGTCGGATATTCCTTGCAAGATTAACACATCAGACCACATAGGACATCCATACCCGTAGGTAAGATGTGAATCCCAGATTAAAATACATATGCTCCTTCATATGTCAAAACAACACCAAATCTCGACACTTGGTGACCTCACGGAGTCGATAAACGAATAAAAATGCAGCACTAGTACATAGAGTCTTTATGTTATCCCGGGTCAAAGGACTAATGGAGTACAAAAATAACCACAGACTAATCCACTCGATAAATGATAACTCTGGGAAAGTTCGAGGGATGGTTTTTCAGTGACTTATCATATGATCACCCATTTGTATAATGGGACATCTCCATACACATCTCCGTGCCAACACTAATGAAACGTGGCATATGACATCATAGATACTAGTCTTGAGATTGTGAGAATTTTATCTTTATTTTAGGCAGTCGAATCGACTAGAAACGAGTTTAGAATATATGATAACTAAATTGTGTTTCATGATCGACTTGACATGTACTACTTCATTGTACCATAGTATATTCAAGGTCTTTATCTATGCCCTTGCATGTATATAGAAATAAAGTAAATTCAAGAATTTGTTAAAACGTAAAATATTGTTAAAATAAAGATTGTTTGTTAAATAAGTGTTAATAAAGTTCAAGCCACAAGTTGACTTGAAAAAAACCCACTCTAACATCAAGATGCTACATATTTAGGCTAAAAATGACATACTTATAATTCTAAAGGGTTCATTGGTGGCTATTAATGGCCTTAAGGAATACACTTTATGTATTACAAGGAACCATAGTAATAGACGAATCAGTTATGGTATTATATAAACCAGATGCATCAAAGTTGTGGCATAAGAGATTGAGACATGTGAGTCTTGGCTTATTAAAATATGTTGTGTGGGGATGATATATGGGGTTTGGAACTCTGCGAGCACTAAATTATTGGGAAGGCAAAGAGAGTAAATTCACTCAAGGAATGCACACAACCTCTAGGTTCTTTGAATATATTCATTCAGATCTATGGGGACCTTCAAAGACTCTAAACATGCTAGAGGAAGATTGAAGGATCGAGTGTGCTAGTGCCTTTGAAGGCATTTCGAACACTATATTCTTCAATGAGCTGCAATAGCTCGTGTTCTAAGAATGTTAACACCGATGAATTAAATCGAGTTTGGTTTAAAACAAAGCTGAAGAAACTCGAAGTAATCCTTCGTGAAGAAGACTTTTATTAGAAAACATTTTAACTTATGTAAACTGAATAACTGAAAAAGGGTAGATTAGTTTTTGCATTCATCAGTTTAAATATTGTAACAACTGAACTGACGGATACTCTAACTGATCCAAACAGTTTGAAAACAACAGTTAATCAGTTAAATACACAAGATATGTTTATGGATGTTCGGAGATTTCAACTGCTCCTACATCACCCCTTCTAGCTCCACAGGTAGGATCCACTAGAAGACTTTGATTTATACAACTGCTTGTACAAACCCACTCAGCTAGGACTTACACTACTGCCTAAACTGAACTACTAGCTACGACTGAAGGCAGTACCTTCCAGCCAACATTTCTTTAACGTCTATGTGTCAAAGACTACATACACAAGTTTAACGTCTTTGTACAAGACTGTATTTGAGTGGTGATGAGAGTGTTTTTGTGTGAGAACTGAACAAGGATGTTCTCACACACTGAGGGAGATAAGCTTCTACACTAAGCTGATAACACGCTGAAGTGTCCCTCTGGGCTGATTGCTTCTGAAAGCTGATTTGCAATGTGAGTGTCCTTTCTTTTCTCTCTTGTTTTCGTTGAAGCTTCTTATCTCTGTATATTGAGTCTTCACTAATCTTCTCTTTATATAGGCGAGAAAACTGATCATACATTAGACTCAATTATTGTATCCGTTGCATCTTGAATTAATTTCTTGGACTTTGTGTCTCGACTTTTCAACTGCCCTTCTGAAACATTTTGTCTTTAATGCTCTGATGTAACGTCCATTTATTGTCCTTTGACTGGACAATAGCTTTGTACCTTAGTGTATAGCTGGAATCCACTAAAAGAGTTTGTATTCATCTACAGCCGAAAGATTCTGACTGATGCTTCGAATTAGTTAGCTGAACTGATCTTCAGCTGGGCTGGTGAAATCAGTTGACTCGTTAGTTGAACTGATTTAACTCTTGTTCAGTTGAATTTATCAGCTGGGTTTCTTCATCAATTGAACACTCCTTCGGCTGGCCAGACTTTTGAGGTTCTCCTACTGAACCACCTATCAACTGGACAATCAGCTGGACTGCTCTTGACTGATCCTAGCTTCTGCACACTAAGGTAGATTATTAGTAACACAAAATAACAAGTTTTGTTAACATCAAAATCAAGATTGCGAACTTGAAAAGTTCCAACAAAGATACTTCACGTCAATAGTGGACTACTTCTCAAGGAGAGTTTGGGTTTTCATACTGAAAACTAAAGATGAAGCTGTGACAAAGTTCAATGAATGGTTGATTGCAGTAGAAAATAAAATGCATAAGAAACTACAGAACAAATAATGGTTTGGAGTTCATATCATAAGATTTCAAGAAATTTTTTTGGATGATAAAGGAATCACAAGGAACAAAACAATAAGTGGAACTTCACAACATAATGGATTAGCAGAGAAATGAACATAACACTTCTGTAAAGAATCAGATGCATAATGTTCAATGCAGGCTTGCCAAAGATCTTCAGGGGAGAGACATCAGCTATGCTTGTTAACTAATCAACAGGTTCCCTTCTAGAGCAATAAATTTCAAGAAACCTATGAAGCTTTGGAATGGATTACCTGCAAATTACTCCAACTTAAATGTGTTCAGATGCCTAGCTTATGCACATGTTAAGCAAGATAAACTCGAACCAAGAACCAGAAGGTGCATATTCATAACCCGATGGAGTAAAAGGGTACAAAGTATGGATTTGGAGGCAACTGGACCTAGGTGTTTTTAATACAAGGGCATCACCTTTGATGAGTCCAAGATGGGCTAAAAAATGTCTGAAACTCAACTTGCCAGTGAGAAAGCACAAAGCAGTGATATGCAAGTTAAGGTGGAGCCTTCAAAAGATGTCTCTTGGACAAATAAACCTCCCATGATCCAAGAATGGATGAACAAGAAGAGCAAGACCAAACCACACAAAATACGGGATCTTAAAAATTGGTTAGAGATAGACCAAGGATGGAAATAAAGCCTCCCAAAAAGTTTGGACAAACTGATTTGGTCTATTATGCTATGAATTTAGCAGATCGAGTGGAGGATGATGAACCATATTCTTATACAGAGGCAGTGTCTACAAAGAATACTGAGAAGTAGTTAGAAGCTATGGATGAGGATATAAGCTCTCTGATTAAGAACACTACCTAGATCTTAGTTCAAAAATCAAAGAACCATAGGCTAGTTGACTGCAGATCGATATATAAGATCGAAGAAAGAGTACTTGGAGAACAACAGAAGAGATTCAAGGCAAGACTAGTTGCCAAAGGTTTCACCCAAAGGAAGAGGTAGATTTCAATGAAATATACTTCCAGTGGTCAAGCATTATTATATCATATTGATCTTAGTCTTGGTGGTATAATTGGACTTAGAACTGGAACAACTTGATGTCAAGAGTCCTTTCTTCCACGGAAAAATTTAGGAAACAATATACATGAATAAACCCGAGGTTTTTATCACACCTAAGGACCAAGGAAAGGTTTGCCTTCTTAATAAATCCATGTATCAATTAAATCAAAGTACTAGATATTGGTATAAAAGTTCGATGAATTCACGATCAGTATTGGTCTCACAATGAGTAGTTTTGATAACCGTGTTTACATGAACAAATAAGGAAATGAGATCAATACATACTTTCTCTTGTACGTGGATGACATGTTATTAGCCAGCGCACATAATTACAATATTGAATCTGTCAAGAAGCTGTTGAGATCTGAATTTGATCTGAAACATTTGGGAGAAGCCAAGAAGATCCTGGGTATGAAAATAAGGAGGGACGGGGAAAAGAACAAACTTTTCTTATGCCAAGATTCGTACATATTGAAGATGATACGAAGGTTTAATATGCAGGAATCCAAACCAGTTTCCAATCCTCTAGCATAACATTTAAAGCTTTCAATGGACCAGTCTCCCAAAACCGATGAAGATAGGAGAACTGTGCAATACATTCCTTATGCAAAGGGAGTTGGAAGTGTCATATATGGAATGGTTAACAGAAAACCTGCTCATGACATGAGTATAGTATCAACATACATTGCCAATCAAGGAAAGAAACATTGACATGCACTTAAGTGGATTCTGATGTATTTGAAAGGAACTACTAACACTTGCAAAGTTACAGAAGTGTGTAGCATTATCAACCACTGAAGCGGAGTTCATTGGAACAACTGAGTCATGCAAGGTGTTGTTATGGATGAAAGTGTTTTTGGAAGAATTAAGTCTTGTGGAAGATCAATACAAGTTGTTCTGTGACAGTCAAAGTACAATTCATCTTGGAAATGATCCTTCAATGCATTCAAGATCTAAGCATATTGATGTTCGCTTCATTGGATACAGGATGTATTGGAGAAAAAGTTGTTAAAGCTTGAGAAGATTTACACAGATAAAAACAGATCTGATATGATGACCAGGACATTGCCGAAATGAAAGTTGGAATGTTTTTGAGTTGTTTCATGTCTGATTGAATTCACAAAATGTGCTTGAGAGGAAGAATTGCTTAACAAATCAAGCCAACAAATTTGAATTCAAAGCACATGATTTTTGACAAATAATTAACACATGTTTTGTGTTAGTAAAAAATGGTTGGTTTAAATATGTAAGTAATAATATCCCAACAAAATCAATTTTTTTTTGATATCCCGACAAAAATTGCATTATGATAAACTAGATTCCTCTTAAGCTGGATAAATCTACGAGTTATATTATGTGCTATTTGATTTTGTAAAATCCATTTTAAGGTGGCTGCAATGTTTTGCCACAACATTTCCGCAAAAATATACTCCACGGCATAGTTTGGTACACGGGATAAGGGATGGATTGATAAATAATCCTCCTTATCCAATGTTTGATACCATTTTAAAAAGCCCATGATATTGATAAATAATTTTTTAGAAGGATAAAATGTCCCTTCTATTAGGTGTGATGATTTTAATTTAATTATAAAAAACACCACAAAATGACTTAATTGCCATCAATATATAAAAATCCTATATATGATCAAGTTCTAAATTAGTATCTCTAGATGATAATTATATAAATGATTTTTATAAATCTCTGCTAATAGGTAGAAATTAAAATCAAATAAATAGTTTTATTTATTTTTATATATTATATAATATGATAATTATATAAATGAACTCGAAATAATTATATAAATGATATTTATAAATCTCAATAAAATTATTAGTATCACTCGATTAACCTTAAAAATTGATATTTGACTTGACTCACAAAATCAAGGGCTCAATTATCATACTATATAGTATATAAAATTAGGTAAAAATAAATAAATCATGTAAACACTGTTGGCGCATGAACAAGTAAGAAATATGAACTCAAGCAAGAACTTTGAAGTTATAAAATTTATTATGATAAGGTTAATTTTGTCATTATAATCTAATATATAAATTTAATCACTCTTATTAAAATCATACCAAACATTAAATATAATATCATACATCTTATTTATCCTTAACTTATCCTTAGATTATATATCACATTTTATCCTATTATGTATACCACTATGCTATATATATAATATCCATCACTTTTTTCGTCCTAAAATTAAAGCTACTTAAATCGTATACTAACAATGAAATATGACCTGTGGGCCTACATTATTAATTAAATCCAAATATTTTTTTAAAAAAAATCATCTCGAACATAAAGAAGATACGACATTTAAATTAAAATTTTACAACACAACATAATTGATATTTAATGAATTTATAACAATTTATTAGATTATCAATTCGTGACGTTGATAATGATAGAGATAGGTACGTAGGCATCAATTATTTGCAAAAGAAAATAATATTTGTTTATGTTGTAAAATTATTATTTTCTTCTTTTTGGTGAAATCGAAACTACAAAAAAATAGCACTACGAGTGTGGTATTTTATAAAGCAATCACCGAGGAAGCAACCATGTCCCCACGAATGTGTTGGGCAATTTCCTGGTGCTATTCCTTCTGAACCTACCACACTTTACCAACTTTTTATTATTCTTTTAATCTAATATTTGTGGACCAAAATTACCTCCTTTTTTTTAACATATGTATATGGAAAATATTATAGAGATAATGGGAATTATAAATTATATTATAAAATTCTCTACATTTTATAACCAAATATGTTACGTATACGTCCCAATTCCCACGTATGTCANGTGTCACTCACCTATTGGACATCCAATAGGTTACTGACACCTCATTGGTACTCACATAAGTGTGCACGGTAGGTATGCAGCATATCAAAACTCGGTATATATATATAAGACCACCTAAAAGTTTGAGTCATAGGTTGAATCTGAGCATTGAGATGGCTGAAACTTATGAAAACCCGATGGCCGCGGACGTGCTGGAGCACTGCAGAATCGAGCCGGTACCGGATACAGTGGCCGAGTTGACTCTACCACTTCTCCACTTCGACATTCCATGGCTCTATTTCCACCCTGTTGAGCGTCTTCTGTTCTTTGATTTCCCCATTTCCGAGTCTCGTTTTGTGGAATCCATCGTCCCGAAACTGAAGGAATCTTTGCTCCAGACGCTCAAGCATTTCCTCCCGCTCGCTGGGAATATTGTCCACCCTTTAGATTCGAGCAGGCCCTATTCAAGATTCGTGGTAGGAGACTCTGTCTCGCTTACTATAGCCGAATGCAATAAAGATTTCAATCACCTCACGGGGAACCATCCTCGAGTCTCCGACGAGTTCTACGCTTGTGTTCCGCAACTCCCGCCTGCTACTTATTCGTCGGAAGCTGTGGTTTTCCCTGTGCTAGCTGTGCAGGTCACGCTATTCCCAGACCATGGAATCTGCCTTGGTTTCTCCAATCACCACGCCATCGGAGATGCCAGCTCGATTGTTCGTTTCATAAAAGCATGGGCTTCGGTCAACAGATTCGGCGGCGATTCGAAGCTTATAGATGATAAATCTTTGCCGTTTTATGATAGAACTGCTGTTGAAGATCCGGAGGGATTGGATTCCATATACTGGAATATGATGAAGAAATCTCGACCAGTGGAGTCGCCGCCGATCAGTTTCCCACTGAACAAGGTATATATATATATATATGTATATATGCATAGATCTTTTGTTTGAATAATTGGAACCTTGTTACTTTCGTTACAACATTTTTGTGTTTTTTCATCTTCCTTTTGACTTTCTAGGTTCGTGCCACATTTGTCCTGACCAAAGAGGATGTGCAGAATCTGAAAAGCTTCGTCCTTTTAAAGCGACCAGAGATGCGCGTAACAGCTTTCACGGTGACCTGTGCTTTGGTCTGGGTCTGCGTGGTGAAAGCGGCGGCCGCCACAGAGGAGGTGGCCGACGAGGAACCCGAGTACTTCGGATTCGCCGCTGACTGCCGCGGCCGCCTGGATCCGCCTCTGCCCACTACATATTTCGGCAACTGCTTAGCATTTGTGAAGGCGGAATCGACACATGGGCTATTGAGAGGAAAAGACGGATTCTTGGTGGCAGTGGAGTGCGTAATCAAGGCTATTCAGAAAACCGTGTACAATGAGAAGGGGATTCTTGATGGGGCCGAGGAGTGGCCTCTGGAATTCGGGAAACTGATCGGAAAACGCCTCTTCGGGGTGGCGGGGTCACCAAGATTCGACCTTTACGACTCGGATTATGGTTGGGGAAGGCCGAAGAAGTTCGAATCTGCATCCATCGATTCGGATAGGTCAATGTCTCTGTGCAAATCCAGGGATTCCGAAGGAGGATTAGAGATTGGTTTGTCCAGGCCTAAGAAGAAACTGGATAAATTTGCTTCCATCTTCACTGAAATCCTGAGGAAGCTATGAAAAACACTTTGTTGGCGGTAATATCTCTCCACATTACAATAAGAAAACATGTGCACCTTTCGTTTTAAACATCTGTATTCGTAATTCTGTCACTTGTGTGTTGTACATAAGTTTGCTTCTGCAAATAACACCTAAAATTAAAGCATTGTTCCTCGTTTCCAGATTCATATATGCCTGCTGTAACACTTGTTTGGTGCCATTGTGAATTTCTTGCTTGTTTCATACAGGGAACCATCTGAAATGATCGAAAATGTTAGTCCAGAAAAGTGTGATTTATCATCGTACAATGCCTTCTTTTGTTAGATTCTACAAATTTTATCAAGACAAACCATCATGTTCTAGCTAAACATTAGCCAAGTTACAAGGATGTTTTGTTTGCAAGCTGCAGTCCAAGGTTGAGTGATATCAAGTTGTTTCAGCATCAATCAATTGAAAACACATTCTACTGTATAGATTATGCATTAAAAAATAACGACTACGAGTTGTAATTTAGCACGAAATATAATTTATCGGGTGTTAATAAGAGGACTTCAATATTATTTGTGCAAACTCTTATCTTAGCATGATTCTATTTCTCTATTTTTGATTGAGACAGAACTTTGCCTGCTGCTATAATTCTGCAACAATATAATATATAATTGAGAAATTTGAGTATGTTTGAAATATTATTTACAAAAATTTGTGTGTGAAATTTTCCTCAATCATTTACATTCACGTATTAAGTCATCTTATCTTTTCGGTATCTCTCGCTTTCCTTCTTAAATAGCCATGCACGTGTTACAAATTTGGCTGCTTCATTTGATATCAATATCTCAAAATAAAATTTTGTTTCGAAACTTAATCGTAACAAACTTATTTTCAATTAAACGAAATTCGATACATGGTTAAGTTGATGAGTAGGTCTCTCGTGAGACGGTCTCACGAATCTTTTATTTGTGAGACGAGTCAACCCTACCGATATTCACAATAAAAAGTAATACTCTTAGCATAAAAAATAATATTTTTTCATGGATGACCCAAATAAGAGATCCGTCTCACAAAATACGACATGTGAAACCATCTCACACAAGTTTTTGCCTAACTTGATATGCTTGTGTTTGAAGATGATAATTATAATGATGAAAGTTTTAAAAGAGAAATGATGGTTACCTTTTAGTAGTTTGGAAATTTCTCATTTATGTATTATTTTCCTATATTTATTTACCTTGATATTAAATTATGGGGATTTTCCAATTACTTTATCAGTTGTTTAATTTAATTAAAAATCATTGCCCATTTCATATGTCGTTTGTATTGTTGTAATATGCATTATTCATTTTCACATCCTTCTATATATCCAGCGGTGATGATAATCGAGGTTCTAAATATTTTAGCTTTTCAAAGAAAATTTTATTTAATTTATTGTGTTGAGATTATTGTATATAAAATTAACCATTTGATTATAGAATTTTATTTGATACTTTGGAATAATTTATCTGAACTATGAAATATCTTTATAAGAATTGATTTATTAATTATCATATAATTTCAAAAGTAAATTGGTCTAAAATACCTAAATACAAATATAAGTTGTCCATAAAATCATTGAGTCATGGAGTTGGAACACAACTTCCATGACACATTGTTTCATGTAGTGATGTAAATAAATCAAACTGTTCGTAATTTTCGATAAAAGTTCGTTTGACTCGTTTATCGAAACTCGTTAATATAAACGAACCAAGCTCAAACTTTAAAATATCTGGCTCGTTAGTTTATGATTAGGTTTGTTGGTAGGCTCACGAGTCAGCTTTTATATAAGAAAATAATAGTTTTGATTTATAGATTTCACACTTATGAAAAATTTAGAAAATGTTATCAAATTATTTTATTAGAATTAAATTAAAAATTTTAATAAGAAGAATATTATATTTTTCTCTAATATGTAATTTAGTTTTTAATTAATGTTCAAATTTATAATTTATATTTATTAAACACGTTTAGGTTCGATAAAAGTTCGAATATGCTCGTGAGTCATTAATATATTCGTTAAATAAAGCTAGAACTCGGCTAAATCATAAACTATTCAAATTCAAATATTCAAGAGTTCCACTCGACTAGATTACATGCCTAATTTTATGTGTTTTATCTTCCTGTAGTGGCATATATGATATATTAAACAAACCCTTCATAAAAAGTTCAAGTAGGTCTTGAAGATCTTTGAGGAATCAAGCTGAAGAAATACTTAAAATGGACGTAATCGAAAAGAGATTGATTTGTACTTGATGAAGAAATCGAAAAAAGGTCGGGGAATATTGCTTTTGTACTAATGCGATCCGGGTGAATTTGGTAAGCTGGGTCGGGGCAATCCACCGGATCCGATAAGAGTTTTTATTAAGGAAAAAATGAACAAAGGATATATCTTGGTGATTATGGCTTCAACTGTATCCTGCAAACAAGGAGATGAACTCGTTAATGAGCGTCAGAGGGGTGTCCAGCGTGGTCACTCCGATGCTTAAGTTAGCACGTGAAGATGATAGAAAACGGTTGTGTATGTGTAAGGGTTAATACACGTGAAAGCCAAAAATCTCAGAATATGTGAATCCTTCAAATGTAAAACATAAATGCTATTTATAGGAGAAAATCTCACGATTACCTTGTTTAAAGTGCCCACTTACTACTTAGGGTAAGATGGCTGCCAATATCCTATTTCTTACAACTTTTTCTGACACGCCAACCCCTGTGGTTCTGACAGTAATGATTGTCAAGCATAAGGTAGTCCATACTGGTGCACTCGAGTGAGGTGCTACTTTCGAGGTGGCCTGGGTAAAAATCACCCGTGAGCTTGTTTGGAAACCCGTGATTCTGATAACCTGGGGAGAGGATGTCCCGGACATTCACCCGCCTGGCTTCCTGACGAACTCTTCCTGCAGAGTTACCCTGATTTGGGCTATCCATTTAATAATATCTCGGGTAATCCATGACCCAGTGACCCGGGACTTTATGGGGGTATCACCACCCTCCTCTAAATAGTCGGGCCAGACTCTTACTCGCTGTCCCGATCAGTCATGCTTGAACTTCAATAGTAAGATAATTAATTATGGATTATAAAAGCATTAGAAATTCATGCCTCTTGGACATGAAATAAGTTTTCGGGGCCTCAAGTCTCCAAGTATTAGAATATAGTGACGGGGCCTCATATCTCCCGGACTTAAAATATAGTGCCGGGGCCTCATGTCTCTCGGACTTAGACTTAGAATAGAGTGTCGGGGCCTCATGTCTCCCGAACTTAAAATATAGTGCCGGAGCCTCATGTCTCCCGGACTTATAATAGAGTGTTGGGACCTCATGTCTCCTGGACTTAAAATATAGCGTCGGGGCCTCATGTCTCCCGAACTTAAAATATTTTAGTTGTTTAGTATTCTCGGGTAATAGGGCTGAGATCATGATGACGTGTGCCCTAGAATTTGAATGGTCCTAAATGTTTCGAATTCCGAGAATGCGATCAATCTGACACACCTTTATTTTCGCACATGTCCTTTCATCTACCCGCAAAATTTCTAAAGCGCATCCTGGCCGTTCGATTATCCTTTAGATCAACGGTTGAGATCATTCTCCTTTTGCCTATATAAGACGATGAACCACCTTCATTTACCACTTTTACAATCTTTGAATTTCTCCCAAATTTTCATTTGCCTTCTCCAACGTACGGCGCTCCTCCATTCCTGTAACTTCCGATCAACACTCCTTCATTCCACCATTCTCGTAAGTTCTCCTTTATTTTTATCTAAACATGTCGAATTCCACATCCTCTACCTCCGGAGCAAATGCACGAGGCTCGTCTAATATGAGTCCATCGCGATGCGCTCCGATTCAACCCCCACCCCCCAAAACGCTCTTTTACCCAGCTTTCTTCAAAACCCCCTACCTTAAAATGAAAACCTTCACTTCTGGTCCTTCCCGAGCTCTAAAAAAAGGTAAGGGTGGGAAAAGCTCGAGCTTCTTCCCTTTCTCACTCTGAGGTTCCCGAGGTTCCCTGGTTTGCTTCAATGAGCAGCATTCTGCGCTCGGGAGCTGACGAGGAACTCCGTGCCCTGGGCTCCATTCCTTCTTCTTTTCTCATTCCGATTCCTGGCCTCTCTGACAGGGCCGATAACCCTCCGTCGATCTCACTACATTCTTCCAGGACCAGGTTAGGAATGACCTTCGCTTTCCCATTCCTTCCTTTTATGTTGAAACATCCAAATTTTTTGGTGTTCCTGTGAACCAACTCCACCCCAATTCCTTCCGGATTATGGCCTCGGCCTATATCCGTTTTAAAATGCACAATCTCTTTGTGACTCCTCTCATTCTTCATTAATTTTTTGTTTGCCGAATGGGGGATAATGCATTCTCATTATTTGTGTAACGTACCGTACTTTTAAACTATTTAAAATTTGCGAAAAATTATAACTTTTATTAAATGAATAATAAACTTTCAAGTTACGATAGAAATAATCTGCTCGTCTAAAAATATTTGGAATAAAAAAAATTAAAACAAAGTTGCAAAGAGTAATCTTTCAAACATCGTAAACAATCTCATGAAAATCAAAGTATTTGAAACATGCATAAAGTTCTTAAAAAAACGTAGGCGGTCCTCGGGTTTAGCCTCCGCGCAGTCCGAGCCGGTTCATTGGTCCCCACCCCTCGTCTCCTCATACTCGTCCTCATCTGCATCGATCAAGTCTAGTGAGTCTAAAGACTCAACATGTATAAACTGAGAATATCAAATAATACGTAGTAAAAACACATGCATTTCAAAGTAGAACGTACATACTAAAACTTGAACGTACGTACATAAATATAGACATGCCAACATATCTTAAAACTTTTCATAAACATACTTGCATCATACATACTTGGACATAAATAAATATCATCATTTTGCGTAGAGATATGTTTCAAAGCAAGTGACCCGTAACATAAGTGCGCCTGATCTGGCTAAACCACAGTACTGGGCTGGCATAAATGTCCACTACCACATACATGAGATCCTCGGTCATACTTTATCGGGTGGATTGGTCCCTGGTCATGCTTTACCGCTTTCCAATCCTGATCTAAACCCGATCATAATTTACCGGGGCGGAGAGGTCATCGGCCATGATAGGATCGATTAACGTATCAAGAGTGTTTAGAAAGGGGGGGTTGAATAAACACTCATAATTAAAATGAATCTTTTCGAATTTTGAATTCAGTTTGGTGACAAACTGATTTTCGGAATCTTGTTGGTCAATGACAATCAGTTAAACTAAGAGTAGTTGCGGAAAATAACTGACTGAAAGATAGAATACAAAACTGAAATAAAGTACGCAAGGATTGTTTCTGGATGTTTGGAGATTTCAATCACTCCTACGTCACCCCTTCTATCTCAAGGATACACTAAAAGACTTTGATCGAATACAAGACTTGTACTGACCCACTTCAGTTTGGACTTAACACTGCCAAAACTGAAACTCTTAGCATACAACAGCTTTTATCAGTTCGTGACTGATCTTAGCACAACTGATATATTCTTGATTGAATTACAAAGTGCTAACACGCTCAAAGTGTAGCTTTAGATGCTACTGATATATCTGATATACGTGAGCTGTGAATTGTCATTTTAGCGGCGTAACAGCAAGCTTCAATAATGCGTTGATGGTTCTACTTCTCAGCTGCTTTGTTCACTTATTTATATGCTTCCTTTCCAACGGTAACTTGAGATGAATTTGAATCTTTGTATCCGTTGATTTTTTACTTGATTATTCCTTGGATATTGTTTCCTTCATTTATTGTGATGCGGCGTCTTAACTGCTTTCGCCGAAATGCGTTGTTCTAAGCTGTATTGATTTAAGTGCGGCGTTGCAATCTTCTATGTCTCTTTGTCGGTTGATCGTTCTTTCCCGAGACATGTTCAGTTGAAGGGTGCTTTAGCATAAATCAGTTTCCAACTGATCAGTTAGCTGATTTCAGTAATTAAGTCCAGTTGTTGAATGTACTTGCGCGTATCAGTTGGTTGATCAGTTTGTCAAACTCCAGAATCCAGAATTTGGTTTTCAACAATTTCCCCCTTTATGGTGTTTGACAAAACTCAGCAAATAATAATAACTGAATTCTTTTATAGATAAAATAAGAGATTGATCATCTGAATCATATATGTAGATAAAATAGGAGATTGATCAATTGAATCATGTACTTCATGAGTACAGAAATGGCTACTTCTGAAAAGAGGATTTCTTTTGCTGTTCTAGCATTTCTTTGATTTCTTCCCCCTTTTTGTCAAACAACTCCATCTTCAAGGATAATCTTCGAACATCTATTGATAGAAAATTGACAGAGTTGGATACGGTTTCAACAGCAGAGGTTAGAGAGATTTGAAGTACATCTATCTATCTTGATACAAGTGTCTCGACAGCATCAACTCTCTTGCTTATAGAGTCTTGAGTCACTGAGAGACTCTTAGCCAATCCTCTGTTCTTCTGTATATCATCCACTGTTCGAGAGAGAGATGTTAAAGCATCTTGAATTGTTGTCAGTTTCTGATAGTTGAATTTTTCAGTGTTCCAGTTTCAGAAAATGCTCTAATTGAGTATGCTGGATCTTGTATACATGATTGATCATTTCATTCATTTTCTGCTGAATTTCCTTAATATCTTCCAGAACTTTGTCAAAATCTGTAGAAAAATGAGGCGGAGACTGACAAGATGTTCCTGGTTCCGTTGAGACTTGATCAAAGACCACCATGGTCTTATCAGATATCATTGTTTCAGAAGTAGTCTGTGCTGGAACATCTGTTTCAGTTATTGCCACTTGGACTGTAGGAGGTGAAGATTTATGATGATCAGCAGAGATATTTTCCTGCTGAATAGAAAATACTGCAGGATTGTCAGTTGATTGATCATGAGCTGATGCATCTTCTTGAAAATCAGTTGTGATCTGAGCTGGCTCATCAGTTGGAAGTTTTTCAGCAATCTGTTGATTTGGTGATGGGCTAGCCACCACTGTTTGATCTTCTATTTCAGCAACAACAGACTGAACTGGTACTTCTATTGAGATAGGAACCTCTTGAGCGATTTGATCAGTTGAGTGATCAACTTCTTCAGAGATGGGTTCACTCATAAGAGATTCTTTCGCCACTGCTTGAATGATTTCATCAATGTTGGAAAAAGTCAGCTCAGCTTCAGAGTACATTTGATGTTCTACAGCAGATGATTGTGGCACATCCTGAACAGGTTTTTCAGCAACTGATTGTGGAGATGGCCCTTTCTGCTGGGAGGAGGGTGTATCTTCTTTGGCTTTTGAACGGGAGGATTTTTCAGGGAGAACCAATTCTTGATCATGTTCCCAAAATCTGATTTTCATTTGTAGCCCACTAAGATCTATGTCCAGTTGGGTGAACACAACTCTATCATAATAGGCAGTTGGACCTACGGGATTGTAGTTGGATTTCAGCTCTTCAACTATTTTAGTCAGCTTTTTTACTCGAATCTGATCAAAGAAATATTGTTGCATTTCCAATGCCTGGGCAATCGTAGCAGCTTTGACTATTTTCAAGACAATTTCTTCAAGTTTAATAAACTTTTTCAGTTGGGATTTGCGCTTCAGCTCTTTGGCAAAAATTTCAGACCTGAACTTCTTCCAACTATCAAAAGATTTCAGTTTCGCTGTGGCAAATGCATTGACCTGTTCCCAAACCAGGTCAATGTGAGTTTGGATGGCATTAGATGTCCTTGGCTCTTCAACTATCTTGTCTTTTCCTTTGTCAGTTGTAAGAATGTGAGGAATATCCAGACCAGAATGAGTAGTGTCCACTGGTTCCCTCAATATAACGCCTTTAGATCTGGCCCGAGGCAAGATGGTAGGGCGATTTACATGAATCAAGGGAGCTCTTATTTTAGCGGGTGCCTCTTCTTCAGCAACTGAATCATCAGGTGGAACAACCTGCAAAGTTATAGCTTGAATAGGCTGTTGAGCAACTGATTGAGTCAAGCTCTCAGTTGGAATGAATTTCACTGCTGTTATTGGTTTAGTTCTTTGCGTCCTCGGTCTCTTGACAAGCTTAGGAGAAGGAGTTTTCTCCGAATCTGATTCTCTGATAATCAGTTTTCGTTTTGCAGTCTTCAGTTGGGCCAAAGTTTTGGCCTTCTTGACTGGTGTTGGAGCAGGTGGTTGCGTCCCAACCTCCTGTTTGGTCTTTGGTGGCAAGATGTTCTTGGCAGTGAAGATCTTGAACTTTGAGGATTTTCCAGCATTGTCAGCTACCAATCCCTTCAGTTTCAGAAGATAACTGATTGGAATGGCAAAGCCTCTTGATTGTTTGGTAGATTGAAGCATATTCCTTATAATATTGAAGATAATGTGCCTCCAGTTAGCTTTCTTCTCTCCCATGATGATGGTCATCACTTGGAATTTCTCTTTGAGTAAGGGCAGCATAAGAGCCTGCTTTAGCCAATATGCCCTTCGCCACAATGTCGGCTAATAACTGAACCTCATGCTTCAGTTCCTTCTTCGGATCGGAAACTTTAATTTTTCGCCCATCAGCAGACAGCAAGGATTGCATTTCTTCAATGTCAGATGTTTTGACTTCAGAGAAGCTGACGTACCCATCAGTTGGCAACGAGAAAATTTCTCCGAAGGTCTCTTCAGATAGGATCAACAGCTGACTATTGACAGATACAGAGATACTTCCATCAGTAGTGACGAACCCCTTCATATAGAATTCATTTACTTCCTTGGGGTAGACCTCCTGCGAAGATTGTCCCAAAAACATCCTGAGACCAGCCGATTCAATCTTCAGAAAAACATTCTTAACATCAGCTTCTTGAACTGATAAAACTGAGTCAAAATCAATAGCCATAGCGTTCAACATGTGAGCTGGGATTTGATTCGCCATTTCGAAAAGTAAACTGATCTGAAATTCGTAAAAGATAAGCTTTGGAATTAGTACGCTCTTAGGAACTGATTGTATGCGTAAGACAGAAAACTGAATTGAGGCGGGCATAGTACATTTGTTCGTGACTGTTCAAATTCGGGACACGTGTCAGTCCAAAAAAAATTTGAATAAAAATATGTGTACGTGTGTGCAAAATGTAAGCGGTTTAAAATAGGCCACGTTATGAAATTGCAGTCACGTTAGTTGATTTGGAATATAATAAGTTTTTTAATTTGTTAACTTATACGAGAAGATTTGTAAAATATCCGGCTGAACAATCAGTTGGGATACTGATTCGCCGTTTTCTCTGGAGGCCAGGAAGGCTAAGATAGAAGATGAAGTCTTCCATGAGAATCTTCAGTACTGGGAGAAGTTACAAGAACTTGAGTTCTTGTATAACACTAGAGAGGCTACCACTCCTGAATGGGTGGCAGAGCTGAGGAAGGTGCGGGAGCACTTGCACATAACCGAGTGGATTGACGTCTTTAAGGATGGTCATAGTCATCAGCTGATGCTCCGGAAGGAATTGAAGATCCTGAGGCGCTTAGCTTATTCATACAGCTTTGCCAAGACGTCCACTCCACCTTTATCCACTTGGTTGAAGATGTGGATAATTGATGTAGAGGAAAAATATTATGCTGTAATGCGAGCTAATGTTTATGCTTGAATAAAATATTTATCTTAGTTAATTTTGTCTTTTTCTTTCCTGCAAATTGGCAGTTTCATTAGTTGTTGTAAATGAATTACTAACTGAACAAATGAATTGTTAAATAACTAATATTAGTTGACTGTAAACTGAAATCAGTTAAGATTTAAAAAC